>NC_059162.1:102007364-102118198 GCF_019923935.1 Bubalus bubalis | reverse complement strand
TTCTGACCCAGCCTCAGTTGCCCCCCTCCTCAGAGCCATGCCAGTGACCTGGGGAACACAGCTTCGCCTCCACGCAGCTGGCGCTTGCTCACATACCACCTGCAGCGGCCTTAGCCAGACCTCAGTTTCTCCGTGTATTTATTAAGGCCCTCTCTCGTGTTTTATTTTATCTGATTTGGCTTTTTGTGGCTTTCCTTCCTTTTGTACTAATGCTTCTCTCTGATCTTATTTGCATTCAAATTACCTCGCCAGGTGGTTCACCAATCAGAGGTAAGAATGCTGTCCGTGCATCTCGCCACGCCACGCCTCGCCACGCCGTCACCACCACTCCATCCCGTCCCGTCCCGTCGTCACCTCCCCCATCCCCACCTCTCCAGCCTCCTCATCTCCAGCTCTGGCCCCTCAGCACCACGGCCACCACACACATCCACTCTCAGCCATCCCCTCCTGTGACTCATCCATTCCAAGTCTGGATTGTGGACATAACTTGGCTCATCCCCGCCTTGGGGCTGCAAGCCCACCGACCGGGCCTTCTAGGCCAGCCCCGCAGACAGAAGGGGCTCTGCTGGCTCCTGCAGGGAAGCCAGGCCCTGGTCTTCAAGGCTGGCCAGAGATGGAGAATCTTCCCATGAGGTGGGGGAGCATGACCAAGCCTTGCCTTCCATCTCAAGAACCTCCTTGGTCTTGGGGCCTTCAGTCATTGCTAGCTCCCCCTTCAACATCCAGCCCTGTGGTAGAGTGAGGCTCCTCCTGTAAATCTCTCAGTCCAGCAAATGCTGGGAAGGACTGGCAGTTAAGACTAACACAGAGGCTGGAAAGCCAACAGAAATCAACAGGATCCTGGGTAGCCTGATCCCCTGACCTGTGCTTTCATGCTGCAGGACCCTACGTTCAGGGATTCCAAGCCCAGACTGGACTCAAAGATCCACGAAGAGCCATGTTCAAGTTTGACTCAACTTCGTGTCCTTCGAAAACTCAGTTTTCTCTCAGAAGTCTGTTTCCTCCTGTTTAGGCTGAGGCCAGGGACCCACCTCATGGGGCATGATGACTAGAGCAGAGGGAGAGGATTGGGTATGGTCTGGCCCAGAGCAGACATCCTGTAAAATGGTGGTTTCTGTAGTGTTTGTATTCACATCGTTTTCTTCCCGCCTCTCAGTATCCTTGGGCACCTCTAGACCCTCAGAGTTCAGGGCCAGGCTGTTTTCAGAACAGAAGATGGGGCCAGGCCCCCACTGCTGGCTCATGGTGTTGGTTCCAGACTTGGGGGTTTCTGTGTGCAGTAGTCTCAGGGTCTGCGTGGGGTCCCCTGACCAGTCCTGGTTCTTAGTGCAGGGGAGCCTCCTCCTCCACCCAGGATCCCACCCAGGTACCACTTCCTGCTCTCACCTGTGGCACCAGCTTCCAGGACTTTCCTCTACCCTCAGCTGAACTGACCTTCGTACAGCCCCCTCTCCCCTTGGCCAGGGGCCTGACCCCCATCTGCTTAAATGAGCGTTTTCTGTGACAGCGTTCATCCATCCCATAAACATGACCTGTTGGGTGCCCGTCAGGGCTGTTCTCGTAGGAGCTGGGTATTTGGCATGTGTCCTGGGTCCTCATGCTCCCTGATGCTGGTGGGGAGGGCTGACCAGGACCACAGAGCAGGCCAGCCCTTTCTCCCTCTGCGTTGGGGTTGAGTCTAAGCATTGCTCTCCCCACCTCCTGTGTTCATAGCCCCTCCTGCTGCCCAGCATTTGGGTGATTAAAGAGAGGTATTGGGGTGAAGAGGCTGTTACATGTTACAGCTCAGACCTGCAGTGGGACCCCGCCCCCTGGAGCCTGGGCCCCGAGAGCTCCTCGTGGCTCCTGTCCCATTGGGTCAGGCGGGATCAGGCAGTTCTGTCTACGTCCTGTGTGGGTGTGACCGTCAGCCGGCCTGGGCTCTGGGAGGGGTAGGTCTGTGTAGGCAGGGGTTTCTGTCAGGCTGTGTCCTGTAGGGTTGTTAACTGTCCGTTGGAACGTCCTGTGTGGGTGTGATTGTCTGTCAGCTTGTTCCAGGGAGCGGGTGTTGCTTGTGCCTCGGGGTGTTCCTGTCACGATGGTTCGCCCAGTGTACCCTCTCCAGCAGCAGTGTTCTTAGGCGCTTACTGCCCTGGCTGGGGGTGGCCAAGTCCTGGTTTAGCCCCCACCCCCCACCTTGCCCTCGCCTTGGCCTCCCCTACCTGGTACCTGGACCTGCCAGGACTGGTCCCAGCCCTTTCCTCCGCCCTCTGTGAGGGTCATTTTCAGCGCCCACCTCCCACCCCCACCCCCAGGTCCCGGCTCCTATCTGTCCGTCTGCGGCCAGAGCAGCCCTTTTGGGCGCTGGCCCGAGTGGGAGCTGCAGCCTCCATTAGCCTCCTGAATTATGCAGGAGCCGCGGTGGGTCGAAGCACTTTAGCAGGGACCAGGCTGAGGAGAGGAGCCGGAATGGGTGGGGCTGGTGGGGGTGGAGGTGGGGGCGGGGAGGAGGGGTGCTGTGAGCAGAGGCTGCTGGGCACCAGGCCTGCAGGGCCAGCCCTTCCTTCCTGTGGGTTCTGGTGGGCGGTAGAATCTCAGGTCTTGCCCGAGGAGGGCATCGCACGCTCGTGGGTTCCAAGCTGCTGCCACCCACGCCTGGCTCCGTGATGCTCTGACTGGGGATGCTCATTAGCAAACAGGCTCCAGTACTATGTACTGGCCAGAGCGTGGCAGATGCTTGGTGGAGCTGGGGGATGGGGTGGAGCCCCTGGCCGAGCCCACAGGCCCGGCTAGACCTCGAGTGGGGAGGGCTTGCTATCTGGAGCATGACCTTCGGTTCTGTCCAGGAGGCCTCTGGGCTTGTCAGGGAGAGCTTCCCAGAAGCAGCACCTGTGCCAGGTGTGGCCCTGATGCCTGCCACATCTGGTCGACCTGAGTCTCAGGTGTTGTCGAGACCCCTCCTCAGGTTCCAGGCCAGACCGCCATCTCTGTGTCCCCACAGGTGCCTTGCAGATTGAGAGCAGTGAGGAGTCGGACCAAGGCAAGTACGAGTGTGTGGCGACCAACTCTGCAGGCACTCGTTACTCGGCCCCTGCCAACCTATACGTGCGAGGTAAGGACTCAGGTGGTGCCCAACCCTGCCTGACTCTATGGAGCAAGCCGCAGTAGCTGGGCTCGCTGCCCAGAACCTTGGTGTGGACCACTGGGCTGCCATGGGCCTTGTCTCTCCTCCTTTTCACCTCTCTCTGCAGCAGCCGTAGTAGCAGCAGCTCCCACTGGGCAAGCTCCTAACATCCACCCGACTTTGCCTTCCTCCCGCAGGCCCTTTGGGAACAGCCACTCTTGGGAGCATTTGTATCTCTTACAGGTCCTGCCTCATGGGCTTGGAGCCCCACGAGAGTCTAGAGCCTTTCGAGCAGACTGTGTGTGTGTGTGTGTGCGTGTGAACATATTCACACCTGCCTGGTCTTCCTTGAGTCTGTCCTGCCCGGCCCAGCAGGGTGGGCTTCAGGCCAGGTGTACCTGCCTTCTGACCAGGTTTGCCTTGGCGCTTCCTGGGGGCGGAGCCAGCTGTGCCTTGTCATCAGCCAGGACCCTTGTGTAGGGGGGTGAGGCCCAGGCAGCTTTGAGCCCCTGCAGGTGGGTACCTCATGCGTTTGAGGTGTTTCTCGCTGGGACTAAGCGGGTCACGTTTTCACAAGTCCAGGTGCCCAGCAGAGAGGGTCTGGGGCTGTTTTGGCCTCTCCAGTCTCTGTTATGCTCACAGCCCAAGGGGAACCAAAGCTGGCCACCTGCCCCTTCCTGAGAACACTCTGGGTTTTGTGTGCACAGTGTCCAGGAGGGGCCTTTGGCACCCCTCCTACCCCTACCATCCCCCCACTTAATCCTCCTTCACAGATGGGCGTCATGAAAAGTGAAACCGTCTCCCCTCGGGGGATTTCTAAAGGAAAGTGGATGCCGCTTCTTTGCAGTGATGATTTCATCACGCTAAGTGCTTAGTACAGCTTCACAGCGGGCGTTGTCTGCCTGTCCGCCCAGGCCAAGCGCGGGGCAGGGCGGACGCAGTGCCCTGTCCCACCTTTCAGGGCCACGTGGTCAGACAGACCAGAGAGAATTAGGCCATCAACCATGAGCTTATTAAGGGGCTGTGCTGTCAGGGCACAAGATCCCAAGAGGCCACAGGTGATGGGCAAATGGGGCTTCAGAGAGTGGCTGATGCCTCGTCAGAATTGGGGACATGGGATGGGAGGTCCCCATTGGTCCCCTTCTCAGGTGTTCTGCTCTTCAGGGCTCACTGGAGCTGCCCCAGGGCCTGTCTTAAGGAGCAGCGTCAGGGCATGGAGGCCAGGAGCATGCAGGTCACCCAGATAGCCAAGATGAGTATGTCAAATTGCACTGCCTTCCCCCCACGCTGCCCCCAGCGGAGCTTCTGACCAATGCACAAGGTCCTAATGAGTCCCCTCTGAGAGGAGCAACTGAACGACTCTCCTCAGAGACCTCCCTCCTCCACCCAGACTGTTCCAACTGCTGTGTGGGCCTGACCCAGCACTTCTAGAAGACCATCGTGTTGAGACTGTGGAGTTTCGAGGCCTCAGCAGTGAAGTCCTTCACTGCATGTGGCTGCACCAGGGAGAGGAGGGGCGGGCAGAGCTGCAGGCACCGTACTGAGGCAGGAGGCCCAGAGCTGAGGTGGCTGAGCTCCTCGTCGCCGTCTTGGCTGTGCAGCGTTCTCTGAAGTCACCGTCACGCTGGCCTCAGCCCGAGGCGGGACAGTGGGTCTCTTTGGATGAGCTGAGCTCAGCTGCTGTAGCTGGTGGCTCGGGCTCTGATCAGGGGGCTCTTACCTCCTTGTCTGTGGGAACTTCACTGTCTGCACATGATGGGCTCAGGCAGGACTCTTAACTGGTTCCTGCCATGGCCCATCCCCCACTCCCACGGGTCTTCCTGAACTGCCTTCCCGGGCCCATTTCCACAGGCCTTTTGGGCTGGGAACGTGGGTGTTCCTTTAGTTCTAGCCCCACTTGCTGCTGCTGCTGCTGCTAAGTCGCTTCAGTCGTGTCCGACTCTGTGCGACTCCAGAGATGGCAGCCCACCAGGCTCCCCCGTCTCTGGGATTCTCCAGGCAAGAACACTGGAGTGGGTTGCCATTTCCTTCTCCAATGCATGAAAGTGAAAAGTGAAAGTGAAGTCGCTCAGTCATGTCCGACTCTTCGCGACCCCATAGACTGCAGCCTACCAGGCTCCTCCGTCCGTGGGATTTTCCAGGCAAGAGTACTGGAGTAGGGTGCCACTGCCCTCTCGGAATCCTAAAATAGGGACAGCCTCGCTTTGGTTGTTCCTCGCTCTTACTGGCACACACACACATTCCTGTGGGGCCAGTCCTCAGTCCATCCCTAGGACGTGTCTGATAGCCAGGCCCCCACCTGAATCCGTACCCGCCCTGCTTTGCAGAGAGAGATTTGCCTTGTACCCCTAGGACAGAACCCTAAGCTGTGCTGCTAGGACCCTGGCATCTGGAGTCCACCCCCGCTCCTCATCATGGTCTTGGCGGAGCCCCTGCTTTCTGCCCCAGCAGTGCTGAGAGCCCCATCAGCCCTTTACTTTGCTGGGACAGCCTCTGCGGTGCTGGCCACCAGCTCTGTATCCTGAACCCCTCTTGGGGGTGGGCACGCATGGAGAAAGCCCCCAGTGCTGGCCTGTGCCCGCCTGCTTCCCAGCAGAGCGGTGGTAAAGCTTCCTTCCAGACAGGGCACCTGTCACCCTCCAGGCCAGTGGGAGGCCCGCCCTGGGCTCAGCCTTAGCATCGAGGTCAGTGGGGACACCAGCTCAGGGTTTCTCAACCTCAGCTCCAGTGACATTTGAGACCAAGTAACCCTGCACTGTGTGGGGCTGTCCTATGCATTTTGGGGTGTTTACCGACCCACTGGATACAATAGCACCCCCTGGGCACCGCTCACAGGGTCTCCAGACCTTGCCCAGTGTCACTTGGGGGAATCCTCCTCCCCACCATTACAAAACACTCTTCAGATGGACAGCCTCACTCTGGCTCTTGTCTCCATCCATCTCTAACTCTCTTCTGCCACGTCCACGGGGCCCGAAGTCATGTCTCCTCCTTGGATTTGGCTCCGGTGTCCACCTCATACCCCTCCTCTGTCCCACAGACTAGGGGCCCCCTCTCTCAGACCCTCAGTGGCTGCATTTCATAGGCCCGTGCGTGTAGAGCTCCCAGCCCAGTGCTGGGCACGCAGAAAGTGCTGGGCAGTCAGTAGCCCCTGCCGCCGCAGGGAAAACACCATGGGGGCTGCACCACCCAGTTTCGTCTGACTCTGCTCAGTTGCCTGCAGCTCCACCCACGGTCTAGCAGGCCCAGGCATGCCGGGTGGACCAGCCTCTCCATCCCACTACCTCCCCCAGTGACTCATTCGCTCCTTCCATCCACAGCGTCTCTCCCGTCTAGCTCTTAGGACGCACAGCTGCCAGGGACCAGGGAGGGGCCACGCTTTCCACCGAGCCTGGCCTGCTTGCCCCCGCCCTTCCCCACTTCTCTGCAGGGACCTGGCCGCTGGGCCGCAGCTGTCTGTAAACGGGGCGACGGCTCCGTGGCTTCTCCCCACAGGCTCCAGGCCAGCTTCCTCACACTCTGGGGCCGCGCAGCATGGGGCTTCCTCAAGGTAGCGGGGTTCTAGTGGCCCATGTGCCTCGGTGGGTTTGTGGGCTGGGTGGGCCCTGAGCTCAGTGAGTCTGTTTGAGCCTTGGGGTGCGCGTGAGGCATGGGGGCCTGCCTGTGCCACACTCCCACCCGTCCCTGTCCCGCCCTTTGGCACCCGGCACCTGCCGGCGGGACCCAGCCCTGTCCACCCGTGTCCTCCATGAGTCCTGAGTCTTTCGTGAGCGGCGTGGTCCGCGCGCACCTGTGGGCACGTGCGTGTGCGTGGGGCACAAGAGTCTTGTCTCGTTTCCGTGCTGTGTGGGCAGATGAAGGTTGGCCTGTTTTTACTCTCTCTGTGTTTCTCCTTGTCTTTTTTTTATTCCCTCCTCATCCTCATCGCACTCTGCCATCAACCCAAACTCTCATCTCTCAGATCAGCGAGAAGGTTGGTCCTTTTCACTTCTTATCCATCTATAGTTCGCCCATCGACGGGATGCCCCCGTCAGTAGGGACCAGAGGGCTTGGTCAGCTCTTCGGGCTCGCCCCAGTCAGGCCTGCCCGCCCGTCGGGCTCTGCACTCCCATTGTTCGAGCCGGCAGGCGGGCAGGACCAGGGATGGGTGGGCAAGTCCCCCTGCCCCGCATGTTTCTGCTGCTTGGGTACCTGACCACCCCACGTGTCTGCATGTCCCCTTAGCTGGGCTCCCCTGCTGGGGAGGTTGGGTGGGCACGATGCATGGCACAAGACTGGGCCCTGCCTTTGTGCCCAGGCCAGGCCAGCTGTCTGCTCCAGGTGGAGCTCAGAAGTGGTTGTGGACTCTACAAGAGCTGTAGGGCTTTATGTGCACCTGTGAGGCCTTCCACAGTTCGCCCCATCCCCCCTGCTTAAAATCCACATTTGCTAGAGCTCAGCTGAAACCGTTGGGAAGATGAAGGGGAAGGCTAATCTAGAATGAGCTCACCCCTCAAGATCCTGCAGCCCAGGGTGAACGTCCTCCAGGGTCTGCACTATCCTTGAGCACCTCCCCGAAGCTGGACGGACAGCAGCCATGCTGTGCCCACCGAGCTTAGTGTCGGGCAAAGGGTGAGTGGCATCAGCTTGGCTCACTGAGGAAGCGTCCCATTGACTGGTCTCTTCCCTCTCCGGCTAGATCCAGATGAGGGCCTTCCCACCTGGTCCAAGCTTCCCACCTTCTCCCAGACAGCTGGCATTTCCTCGGCCCCACACTGGGTGCTGGGCATTTGACCAGGAGCTCACATCTGACTGAGCGGTCAGCTGCTGCTTAGAGCCATGTGTGAGCCTCGCAGCAGCCCTAGCGTGGCCGTGGGTCGGGGAGGGCTTCCCGGAGACCTCGCAGCACCCCATTCCAGAGCAGTCTCACACCCTCAGGGCCAGGCCCCTACTCCCCGCCCTCGGTCCAGCAGCAGGGGCTGAGGGGCAAGGACACAGGCGGCAGTCCTTCCTGTGTCCCTTGGTCTGAGCCGTTAGAGGAGGCGCTCCCGTCCACTGGGCGAAGCCCCAGGGAGCAGACCCGGGCCACCTGGTGTCCTGTGCATTCTCTTTGTGGGTTGGGTTTCCTCCACGAGAAGAGGGAGCCTTTCGGGAGGAGGACTGCAGCCTTGGCTCAGATACCAGCCCTGAGCATCATCATATGCACTCCTGAGCTCTGGGGCATTTCAGTTACACCGTTGCGCTGACCGGGCAAATCTGCCTGGGGCGAGTTCAGAAAACGGTCATCAGCAGAGAGAGCCCAGCCTGCCACCGCCTCCCCCTGGGCCCCCTCCCCCGCCCTCCAGGTCCCCTTGTCCCTTTTCCTTTTACCATTCCATGGTTCCACCAAAAATAAGCATGTACACAAATATTTAATGGGAAGGCAGAAATGAGTTTCTAAATATTCCAGGGGGGATTTGCCGTGCTGGTAATTTGTTTGGTGCTGATAATTACATCTTACATTTTTCCAGCTTTACTTAAAACTGTGTGCCGAGTGCTCCGGCATTTAATTACTGCTCTGCGGCAGCCACAAGGTTATTTATTAAAGAGTTATTTTATCTTGATACGGTGGATCCTGCCCCTTATCCCCTCCTTAATGTTGTGTTATTTTCATCAGAGAAATTTCCGCGAGTGAATGCCGATTGCGGGGCTGCCTCCCCCCTGCGATTAGGCTGTCACTCCACTGAATGCCGATGCCTCCAGGCGCCGCACCGCCCTATTATAGGGGGTTGTCAGCTCAAATAATTAGACTTAAAAGTTACAGCTGAAATATAATCCAGAAATGGCAAGGCCCTGTTTTGGAAATTGTCTATAAAATGTCAGCAGTAAGGATGCTCGGGGAACAGTAATAGACCGTCATTGTTGGAGCTCAGGATTAGACCCTAAGTGCGTTTTTTCCCCAGCCCTGGTTTTTCCTTCCCTGCTGTTGCTGCTGTCAGTAGACCCGAGCCCAGGGCGAGTCCTGCCCCTTCTGGAGGCCTCGTGTCAGTGACTGCAGGGAGGCACCAGCCACTCCTGGCGCTTGGGACAGCGGGGTGACCATCCAGAACTCGGGACTCCACAGATACTCAGGGTCCCAGGAAGTGGTCACTTGCCTCTGTTACCCCCACCTTCTCTCTGTAGTCCTAGCCCCTACACCGTGGGGAAGATGAGTCTGCTCTGTGGCAAACCTGTCCAGGCTCTTTGTGTTGGCTGAAGCCCAGCAGGCCTGTGAAGGGACGTGCCCTGCTGGAGCGTGCCGTCCAGGAGTCCCTGGGCTTGAGGCCCTGCCCTGGTGCTAGGGGTGATCCTAAGGCTCACCTCTGACCTCTCACTCATCCTTAGCCCCTGGGGTTCTCCCTTCCACTTGCATCTGGAAGTGGGGAATTTAAAAATAAAAACAAACCCTTCTCAATGTTAGTTCCCCAAGGGCCCTTATTTCCTAGCAGTGGCAAGAAGACCTTGTCCTCTGGGACTGTTTGAGGTAAAGCCCGGTCAGTTTTCTTCACAGCTTAGGTTGAGACCTAAGGTTTATCCACCAACGACCTACTTCCTTCCCCTGGGGCTCTTTGTTCTCATGTCCAGGGACCTGATCGGGTCCCAAGATTCTGCCACTGACCACCATCAAGCTGGCAGGTGTGTCCCTGACACAGGCTTGAGGCCCATCCTCATGCCAACTGGAGAGTGTTCTCCCGGCAGCCTCAAGAGACCCAGAAGCTTCTTCATGGAGCCACCTGGGTCTCTCTTTTCACCCTGTGAGCCAGGGTTCAAAGGGCCCTGAGCTTTTCATCCCATGGACCTGCTTCCAGTACGTGTACAAACACGTCCCTGAGTGTCAGCTGTCAGTTCCCGCCTCTTTAACTGGGAGGTGCTGGCATCCACAGCGTGGAAACCCGCAGCCCAGAGGAGGTGCCCGAGAGTGGTTCTCTTCCCCCCCCGACCCATTTGGATGCCCATGAACAAGGAGGAGACGGGGAAGCCACTGGCAGAGGGGAGAGGCAAGGAGAGAGTTGGTCCATTAGGACCGCGGAGCCTTTTTGCCTTAGCCAGGCTACAGAGGGGAGAGGCAAGGAGAGAGTTCGTCAGTTAGTGAGCCTTTTTGCTTTAGCCAGGCTACATCTCCACCAGCGGGCATGCCGCTCCTCATGACCTGTGCCCCAGGTTTAGCACCAGAGCCCAGGGAGTGCCTGCACCATGTCCGAGCCTCCCATCCTCACCTTTTGCTGTTTGTGGGGAGTGCTCAAAGGAAGCTCTTTGTTGTGGCTTTCTCCTGCCAGCCGTGCCCCCGGGGCCCACCTGCGCCCCTGCCACACAGTGCTGCTCTGCCACCCAGTGCAGACTCCCGGCTTTAGGACAGATGACAGAAGCCCACTTCTATCAGCTTAACGCCAAACACGGAAACTCTTGTCTTACAAAACTGAAAGTAGAGAAGTAGATTTGGCGTCAGGCAGGGCTGGATCCAGGTGTTTAAACAGTTCGGTCAGGCATTCTTCTGTCTCTGTCTCTACTTCTGCTCTCCTCAGTAGCTCCTTTGTTCTCAAGCAGGTCCTGTCGAGTGTTGTGAAAGGTGGTCCCCAGCCTCCCACCCCCCAGGTTAGAGACCAAAAGTGGAGAGGAAAAGCCACATGTCTTAATAGTTTTCGCAAAAGGCCAAAGGTTCTACCTCTCGAGCCACATCTGGGTCACATAGCCCATGAACCAAAAATGGGGGCTGAGATGGTTCTCCTAAGAAGATAGGGATGCCAGTTCTGGGAGGAGACACGCTGACACCCCAGTGAGCGCGGGGCACCGAGGGAAGTAGACGTGGCCCCTGGCGCTGGCCGTGGCGCTGGCGGTGCTTTGGCTCTGACTGGAGGCCTCGGAGGGAGGCAGTGTGGGCACAGTTGAGGCTGAGTAAAGTGAGGGCTGAGGAGTCATTCAAAGCTCCGTGCGAGAGTAACGGGCAGGTAACGTGAACAGATAAGGATTTGTGCCGGCTGTTTGTGGAGGGCCAGTGACCGGGTCGGGGGATGACCAGAGCAGGAGGAGCAATGGAGAACACAGCACAGCAATCCAGGGAAGGACGGTGGCTTGGACTTTGGAAGTGGCATTCACCTGTGGACTTGGCAAGAAATTAGAGTGTTGGAAAGCTATTTTAGGTGGTGCTTTAGCAGGACCTGGTGATTTGCTGGATGTCTGGTCTGTGGGTTGCAGCTTTGACCTCTGTGTAATGAGGTCACAGGTTGGACCAGGTGGTGTCTGCAGTTACTTCCAGCTTTGATTCCATGCTTTTGGGCTGAGCGAGCAGCAGTCTGGCATCTGTGGTGGAGGTGTTCCCGATGTAGCACCATGGGTCCTTTGCATGCCTGGGCTCCGCAGCAAGGACCCTCAGAGACCTGCACCCTGAGTGATGCCCTCTGGGTCTAATCTTAGCCTCGCTGCCTGCCTTCTTCAGCCCTGCGTGTAGGGGTGCCCAGGAAGGACACACCCCAGCCTCTGCCCACCAATTGCATGCCCTGTTTGCATGCCAAGCATGTCTGCCCATGGCTAGGTTTTGCTTGCCTTCCCTCCTTCTGCATGTTCCGAATGTCTTTACCAAGCTCGAGACTTTGGCAGGCGGGGTGGGAGGGGGGTCCAGGCTGCACCTTGAACTGAGAAGCACAGAACAGCTTCTTTCCCGGGGAGCCCAAGGTTGGAGGATGTGGCCAGGCACAGCCACCCTCCCCCTTGAGACCCTGTCCATTGGTGCCGAAAGCCGTCTGCTTGGCACCCTCATCATGTTACTGCCATCGTCATGCCCATCCTGCCCGCGGACCACGTCCCTGGCCCGCCCAGAACTCTGGCCCCTGTCCAGTCCTCCTGGAAGCAGCCCCTTCCTTGGGTTCTCAGGCTCTGCCAGGCTGAGGTCCTGGGAGGTGGTCCTGCTGCGGCCCTTATCTCTTCCCCGGGGATCACGGCCTGGAGGTGGAGGCAGTGGCCTCAGAGAAGGTGGCCACGTCACTTCCGGGCTGACCTTCTGCCCTGCCCGAGTCCTGCTCTGAGGACCCTCCACCCTAGGGTGCCTGGATCTCTCGCGCTAGTGCCCCAGCTGGCCCTGCTGGAGACCCTCCTTGGTGGGGGCAGGGGTGGGAGCAGGTAGAGGCGGGCACTGGAGAGCAACCTGGGATGTGGCCCCTACAGGCCTTGCACTGATTCCCCTGTGATCCTGGGCCTCAGTTTCCTAGGCTGTAAAACGGGAGCTTGGTTGCAGAATCTCTCGTGTTCCAGACAGTCCCTGAGAGCGGGGGCTATTCTGGCCCCAAAGCAGAATGGGTGGGGGTCAGCCAGGGCCCAGGAACCCCACCCCTTGGCTCTGACGAGAGGGGCTTCTTGGACGAGGGGCCCCTGCCCTTCCACCCGCACACGTGCCCTGCCCGGCCTGTGAGCGCCTCTCTCCCTCCTCCCGCAGTGCGCCGCGTGGCTCCGCGTTTCTCCATCCCTCCCAGCAGCCAGGAGGTGATGCCAGGCGGCAGCGTGAACCTGACGTGTGTCGCCGTTGGCGCACCCATGCCCTACGTGAAGTGGATGATGGGGGCCGAAGAGCTCACCAAGGAGGATGAGATGCCGGTCGGCCGCAATGTGCTGGAGCTCAGCAACGTGGTGCGCTCTGCCAACTACACTTGCGTGGCCATCTCCTCCCTGGGCATGATCGAGGCCACGGCCCAGGTCACTGTGAAAGGTGAGCCTCACTGGTGTGCTGGCCATGGCCTGTGGCCTTCCCTGGACTGGGCAGGGAAGGGGGGCATGACTGCTGGGAGATGGGTGGGGCTGAGGGTTGTTATCCTGCTGGTGCCTGGCCCTGGGGTTCCTCCTGGCCCTCAGTGGTGGACGGAAGGCTTTCTGTCAGAAACTGGCTTAAATATTTGAGCTAACAGGTGCTAGGTCCCTGCAGGGCAGATGCAGTGCTGGTTAGGAAGCACAGGTTGTATTGTTCAGGTGGCGTCACCCTGGCAAACAGATTCTCTTGTTGTTCCCATTTTATAAGTTAGGAAACTGAGGCACAGAGTTACAGGGAAGTAAATGATGGAGCAGGGACTTGAACCCTGGGGGTCTGAATCCACCACACACCCCTCTAACCATAGAACTGGACCCTCAGCTTTCCCAGCCTCCCAGAAAGAAGGATGGGAAACAGTAGGCAAGGCAGGTGGGTTCTCTCTGCCCTGGCCCTAGGACAGCCACATGTAGACCAGACTCCTTGGGGTGCTCTGCTTCCAGTCTCCCCTCTGATAACACCCCCCATTCTGCAGCATGAGTCCTCTGTTTAACAGAGCAGCATCATGTTATAGAAGGGAGAAACACCCTGCATTGGCTTCTGACTGCTTTTAAGATAAAGACCAGGATCCACACGGCTGTGACCTGAGCAGGCTGACAGTCCCAAGTGTCACCTGCCCTCACCCCACCCTTGCTGTCACTGGCTCCACCTCGCTCCCCAGGTCTCAGTCCTGGGAAGCTTTCCCCAATCACCCCATTCAGGGACGCCCTGGACTTTTCTCCAACTCAGCACCCTGCTTTCTGCTGCATTACGCATACCAGAGCCATGATCATTGCTCGCTGATCGCTTCTCTCTCTCACTGGTGTATGAACCCCATGAGTGCAGCGACGTGACCGTGTAACAGCGCGTCCTCAGCCCTAGCACAGTGCCTGGCACCCCAGCAGCACTCAGTTTGTGAGTGCCTGTTGTTCGGGGATTGGCTGTGGACCTGGGACTTCTCCCCTCCTTTTGAGCCAAGCCATGGTGTCTGTGGGGCCGGCAGCCCCATCCGTCTCTCTCAAATCCAGGACCATTCCCTGAGGAAATCCCTTCCCTCTCCCCGCCCCTATTACGCACGCTTGCCAATGAGTGAGCCCAGATGCACTGCAGAGGCCTGTGTGTCTCCCATCTGCACGGGCCCAGGCAGGCCACCTCTGGGTCCGTTTGCTCAATGAGCCACCAGGGCTGGTGTGAGGTCCAGGGAGTCCTAGAAGTGACTTAGGTGGACACCGAATGACCCAAGGCCCCTACAGGCACTGAGGGGCCTGGCCACCAGCCCCCGCTACCAGACCTCAGTGGTCATCGGGGGCTTTTCAGGCGATCTTTGCAGGGGAGGGCTGTGGGGGGCGGGGTCAACCACACTCTGGTTGGATGAACGCCAGGGCAGGGTCAGCTCCTGGGGTCGTGACCTCAGGCAGCCCTGAGCCTTCCACTTTGTCCCCAGCCCTGCCGAAGCCTCCGATTGACCTTGTGGTGACAGAGACAACTGCCACCAGCGTCACTCTCACCTGGGACTCTGGGAACTCAGAGCCTGTGTCCTACTATGGCATCCAGTACCGCCCAGCGGGCGCGGAGGGCCCCTTCCAGGAGGTGGACGGCGTGGCCACCACCCGCTACAGCATCGGCGGCCTGAGCCCTTTCTCAGAGTACGCCTTCCGCGTGCTGGCGGTGAACAGCATCGGGCGCGGGCCGCCCAGCGAGGCGGTGCGGGCGCGCACGGGGGAGCAGGCGCCCTCCAGCCCCCCGCGCCGCGTGCAGGCACGCATGCTGAGTGCCAGCACCATGCTGGTGCAGTGGGAGCCGCCCGAGGAGCCCAACGGCCTGGTGCGGGGCTACCGCGTCTACTACACCCCCGACTCCCGCCGCCCTCTGAGCGCCTGGCACAAGCATAACACGGACGCCGGGCTCCTCACCACCGTGGGCAGCCTGCTGCCTGGCATCACCTACAGCCTGCGCGTGCTGGCCTTCACCGCCGTGGGTGACGGCCCCCCCAGCCCCACCATCCAGGTCAAGACGCAGCAGGGAGGTAGGCGCAGGCCAGGCTGGGTGGTACCCCTCCTCCCTCGGGCCTTGAGCTGGGGGGTGGGGGGGGGCAGTCTTTGGGATGATGAAAGCCCGTATCTGCACACACGGCCACTGGGGAGGCAGGGCGGGGGTGGGGTGAGGCCCTGCCTCCTTCCACTGGGGGCCCCTGCCCTTGGGGGATTGGCGAGGCTGATGGCACCTGGCTGGGGTGTTGCAGTGCCTGCCCAGCCCGCGGACTTCCAGGCCGAGGCGGACTCAGACACCAGGATCCAGCTCTCGTGGCTGCTGCCCCCGCAGGAGCGGATCGTCAAGTATGAGTTGGTGTACTGGGCGGCAGAGGATGAGGGCCAGCAGGTGAGCACCCAGCAGTGTGGAGGGAGGGGGGCTGCTCCCGGTCCCTGGGGGTCTGTGCTGGGCTCTCCCAGGCAGGCTTTCCTGGATTCTGGGGTCATGGGGACACAGCCCCGAGGCTCTGGGACCCTTGCTGGCCTGTGTGGTCCTGTAGTCTTTGTCACCCCTGTGCTGGGGACAGAGCTCCTAAGTCCGTCCTGGGTCTCCTCAGCTCTGTGGCTCTCATGGCACCAGCAGAGCCCTCAAGTTCCCCAGGCCACCATGTCCGTGGTGTTCCCATGCCCATGTGGTCAGTGAGGTGCCCTTGCATGGGCCACGTGGCCACATGGCAGGGAGCCAGCCCTGCAGCTACCGTGGGTCCGCAGGGATCAGCCACAGCCCCTGTTGGGGGTGACCTCTGAGTGACCTTTGAGGTCAGGGTGGTCAGTGAGTGCTCTTTGCTCTTCCAGCACAAGGTGACCTTCGACCCCACGTCCTCCTATACTGTAGAGGACCTGAAGCCCGACACACTGTACCGCTTCCAGCTGGCCGCCCGCTCTGAGCTGGGGGTGGGAGTCTTCACCCCCACCATTGAGGTTCGCACAGCACAGTCCAGTAAGTGTCTCCCAGAGCCACGGCTGCTACAGCTGGGCGGGTCACGGACACACACACACACACACCCTTTCCCCTCGACCAGGCGGGTGGTCAGTTCCGCTGGGCCCTGGGCTCAGTCTGGATCCCAAGTGAGGGACAGGTAAGTGCCCTCTAGTCTGCATCCGGGCGGCTGCTGCCCTCGCTGCTCTCTGCCCACCTCCTGCCTTCCCTCAGCCCTGCCCCCGCCCAGGTAAGTCCTGTGTCTCCTCCCCCACCTGCTCTGTGCTGGTCACATTAGCCCACAGCCACCCTCCATGGAGGGACCACTGTGCTCGCTGTGTTTCCGACCTGCTCCAGCGGCGTCTTCCCTCCTGTATCCCCACATCTCATCTCCCTGTTACCCATATTCCTGCCTCCTGCCCCCTGCCCCCTCCACGAGAGTCCAAGTGAGCCAGGCAGTCTCACTGAGCCAGCTGCACGGGGGAGAGATGAGGCCGCACTGGGACCGTGTGGCACTCGTGTGTTGGACTGTGCATGAGGCTGTGTGTGTACGCATTTAGGAGTGCTGCGTGCTACTGTGTTCCTGCGTGAGACTGATGCCGTGAATGTGTCCATGTCTGAGCACCCAACTGTGCAGCCCCTGAAGGTGTCTGTCACCGTGGCTGGGTCTGGGTGTGTCCATTGGCTGTTCTTAGGATTGGGACCCAACCAGTGTGTCTCAGGTGTCTGGCTCTCTGCACCTCTCCCTCCCGGTGACAGATTGCGAGCCCATGGGCTCTCTACTCACATGGCCACAATGAGCCATCATCTGTAAGGTTGGCCTGTGATAATGGGGCCAAGTATGTGTGGCTGGTTGGGGTCGTGGCATTGAGACAGCACGTGTGATGACATGTGATGGTCCTGTGAGGCCCCTTATGTCACATGGGATTGTGTTAATGTGCCGTGTGTGACTTGGTGTTCCTGGATTCATTCTACAAGCACTTGCCACACTCCTGCTGGGGCCCATGCACCCTGCTGGGAGTAGCACAACCATGACGTGGCCTCTGCCCGTGGGGGTCCTTGTCTAGTGGGGAAGACAGACATTAAACCCACAATTACCCAAATGAGCTTTTAATTATATTTGTGTAAAGTGCCATGGAGGAAACAAACAGTGGAGAGAAGATGTGACGGGAAGCTGGTGTCATCTGAGGAGTCAAAGGGGCTTCCTTGGGTGACACGGAAGCCCTAGGCAGGGGGTCAGCAGGTGCCAGAGACCTTGAAGCAGGATTGTGGTCAGGGCGAGCAGCCAGCCAGTATGGCCAGAGCAGCCCCCGGACAACAGCATCAGGGCTTTGGGGACAGGAAACAGGAGAGCTGCTGCCTAGCTAAGGGTGAGAACGCGCGGAACAGCCCAACAGCACGCAGGAGACAGGAGAGGCTGTGTGCGTCGTTCTAGGTAAGTGGTGGCGGCTTAGGGGAGCTGGAGGTGGGGGTTGGGGGTGGTTTTGAGAGCTGTCTGGGATCCCGCTGGCCAGACTTCGTGACAAATTAGGTGTGGGGGTGAGCTAAGGGAGAGGGGTGCCTCGGGTGCAGCCTTGTACATGGTGTGCAGACCTGGGAGGAGAGTGGTGCTACTCACTCCCTGGGATGGGAAGTGAGACAGAAGCAGGCACGAGGGGCACACCTGGTGCCGAGGCCCCCAGGCTCAGGAAGCTGTGTGCCATCCGGGCACTGATGCTTGGCAGGTGGCCAGGATCCAGAGCTGGGGCTGGAGTTCAACTGAGAAGGAGGACCAGGGATGGGAGGGACTCCAGGAGATGGCGGTGTCTTGGAGGTCAGAAGAGAGTTTCAAGAAGGAGACCAGATGTTGCTGCTGAGCGGTCAGGGCCAGAGCATGACCACTGGGTGTAGTAATATGCAGGGGTGGACCTGGTGTGAGGGGCTGAAGCTGACTGGAGACCCAGGAGGCTTGTGTGGGAGACACGGAGGTAGAGACAGAGGCTGAGCTGAGAAAGGGGACACCGCAGCTGGTGCGGGAGGGGAGGCTGTGGGGCCAAGGATGGGATGTAGGAAGACTAAGATGGGGAAATCTTGAGCACACATAAATGTCATTGGAAATGTGTCCACGAGGAGTAGACAGTGCGGAAAAGAGGATAGTTGGCACCTTGGGAAGTGAGGAAGAGGGCAGAGAACAGGCGAGGGGAGAGACTGGCCTTGGACAGGAAGGTACTCCCTTCCTTCCTGGGGTGGGAGAAGGAGAAACCCGCAGCCAAAGCTGGCCAGTTGGTGGGTTTGGTGCCGAGAGCTGCAGGAGCTGCTGTCGGGAGGTCTTGGTTTTCTCTGCAGAGTAGGAGATGGGATTATCTGCCGAGAGGAAGGGAGGTTTGAGGAGCGTGGAGGAAGTGGAAGGTGTTTTGCGTCAAGCGGCGTGGTAGGGGGTGGCGGGCAGAGAGCAGAGGCCAGCCGACAAGTATGGATCGTCCCAGGAGCCGTGGGCGCTCACAGGGCTCTCACCAGCCTTGGCAGGTTCTTCTGCCTGCCCTGTGTGCTGCCTTGGAGAAGGTGGGGGATGGGGTCATTCAGAGCCTGCTGCAGGCTAGGCAGGAGCTCAGAGTTTGGCGTGTTGGTATGAGTGGTGAGCGTCTAAGCTGAATAGCAAGGGCAGTGAGGATGGTAGGTCAGCAGATGGGGACCCTGGGGCTGCAGGGCAGGTGGTGGGCTGGGGACCCTGAGCAGCTGAGCTGGGCCATGAGGCAAGGGCCTGTCAGGGGGTGTTGGAGGCCAGTTGTAGAGAGAGTGGCAGCGTCTGGGGCAGGACCCCCGCAGTGCAGGGAGGAGAAGGCTCTGAAGGTGAGGGACTTGGGAGCCAGTGGGTTGAGGGGCTGCTGGCATCCTGGGCGGGGTGGTGACAGAACTCACGATGAGAAACCCCCGTGATGACAGCGGAGTTCTCAGTGGGACTGGGGTCTGGGAGTGATGAGTGAGGGCCCCTCTGATGGGACTTTCCCTGAGACTGCCCCGGGGGCTTTGCACCTTGGCCATAGACACCCTGTCCAGGCAGACACAGGCTCAGGCCGCCTCGCGCCACAGGAGCCATCGGGCCACTTGCCCTGAGAAGGGGGAGAGCTGTGGGCACGGCCATGAGTGGTTGTAGGCGTGAGCAGGGATGAGGGTGGCATGGCCTCCATTGCTTGTGTGTGTGATGCCGTGTGTGTTTCGTATGAGACGGTGGATGCGTGAGGTGCTGCGTTAGAGGCCTGCGTGTGTGTCTGTGTGCGTGTGTGGAGAGCCTGCGGTCCAGCGGGAGAGCCGGGCTGTCCGGTGGCCAGTGGCGGCAGCTTGCCTGGAGGGGCCCCGGGAATAACCACGCCACCCCCCCGGGGAGTAGCCCACCTGGGTGAGTCTCCGTCCTCCGTGACCGGTCGCTGTGCCTGTGGCCCCCCACCCTCCATCTGCCTGCTTCCCCCCCATTTGTCTCCCCCAGCCCCCTCCGCACCCCCCCAGAAGGTGACGTGTGTGAGCGTGGGCTCCACCACCGTCCGGGTAAGTTGGGTCCCGCCGCCGGCCGACAGCCGCAACGGCGTCATCACCCAGTACTCGGTGGCCTACGAGGCGGTGGACGGCGAGGACCGCGGGCGGCACGTGGTGGACGGCATCGGCCGCGAGCACTCCAGCTGGGACCTGGTGGGCCTGGAGAAGTGGACGGAGTACCGGGTGTGGGTGCGGGCGCACACGGACGTGGGCCCTGGCCCTGAGAGCAGCCCGGTGCTGGTCCGCACCGACGAGGACGGTAGGCGGCGCCGGGGACAGGCGAGGGGAGGGGCAGGGGACAGGAGAGCTGCCTGCTACGGGTGAGGATGCACGGGACAGCCCGGCAGGACGCTACAGGCAGGAGAGGCTGTGCCTCGGTCTAGGCAAGAGGTGTCCCCACCGGACGTCCCGAGCATCTCTGGGGGACTTCCCATCTTCCCGGTACAGGCTTAATGGCCCCGCCTGGGGAGATGGAGCTCGTGGGACAGCCTGTGCCTGAATCCCAGCCCCGGGGCTCCCCAAGCAGGGGAGCCTCAAAAGGCTGAGGCCAAAGAGGGCGAGAATCAGGGAGACTGGTGCCGGAGACACTAGCGAGGCTCACCTCACTAGACGTCAGGGTGACGCGGGGCCCAGAGGAGACAGCACAGATTGTGCTGACTCGGGCAGGTCAAAGGCCTGGTGCCCCACCTCCCACCTCGGTCCTCCTCCCCACCGAGTGAGGCAGTCCTGGGCCCAAGGGCCGCAGAGTCCCAGGCTCTTCCCCGTGCAGGTGGAGGGAGCCCTCCACGTTCCTCTGCAGGACAGACAGTCTAAGGCAACCGCATCAGGGGTAGTGGGGTGCGGAGGCATGGCACTGGAGCTGTGCTGTGCCCGCCTGACTTCCTTCTCCACGCACCTGACTTCCTCCTCCTTCTGGTCCCCAGTGCCCAGTGGGCCACCACGGAAGGTGGAGGTGGAGCCGCTCAACTCCACTGCCGTGCGCGTCTCCTGGAAGCTGCCCGTCCCCAGCAAGCAGCATGGCCAGATCCGCGGCTACCAGGTCACCTACGTGCGGCTGGAGAATGGCGAGCCCCGCGGCGCCCCCATCATCCAGGACGTCATGCTGGCCGAGGCCCAGGTGTGCCCCTGGGAGGTGGTGGGGTCGGCAGGCAGGCAGGCGAGACTGTCGCATTCCACTTCCTCTTTGGAACCCAGGTTCGCTCCCCTCCCCTGCCTGCTCTCAGAGGGCTGGTGACACCAAGACATGCTGTGGCATTTGGGGAAGCGCTGAGACCAGGAGGTTAGGGCCAGCTGCCAGGATCACTCCCTCCTCTGTCTTGGGTCTGCCCGAGCTGTCCCAACCCAGGCTCGGCCAGCCCCACCTGCCCTGGTGGCAGTCCCAGCCTGGCAGTCACCTCAGTGGCTCAGCCACCGGTGCCAGCAGTGTGGAGCTCTGTCGGCACGCACCCAGGCCTCAGCCCAACACCCCAAGCCCTCCTTGGCGGCTTGCAGGAAATGCACCCGCTGTCTGTTAGGCTGGGTTTTCGAGCTGTGCCTTCCTCCTCTCACAGCTGGGGCGGTCACCTCCCCCATTTGGCTGTTGTCCTGGCAGAGTTCCGTGAATCGGGCCGGGCTGATGTTTGCTCTCAAGGGCTGGGCTCACGGCCCGTCTCACTCACACCTCTACACCCTTCCGTCCTCAGGGGATGGTGCTTCTGCCCAGGAGCTTGGGGTGAGGTTCCTGGGGTATTCTCAGCACTGTTTGGCTATCAGGAGAACCTGGGGCACTGGGAGACTGGGCGAGCGGGCCAGAACTTCCCAGGAAGGGGTGGCTGAGCTCAGATATGAGGCCAGGTCTCAGGATTCCTGGGAAAGGCCTGTAATTGCTACCATGACTTCCCTCCCCACATACTCTGTTGAAGATTCACGACACCTGGCGGTGTGTCTGTGCTGAAGGGCTTTCTGTCCAGAATCAGGGCCGTGAGGGGGTGGAGCCTGACTTAACCCCAGAATGCAACACCCCCCCTACCCCCGGTCTGGCTCTTCACACCACCCCCGTCCCGCAGGCTGGGATCAGACTGGTGTCCTTCGTGCTGCACTTAGGGTTGGACTCACCCACAGGCAGGCAGGGCTTTCGTGTCTCCAGCTCCGGCTGGCTTCAGTTTTCTGCCCAGAGGCCACGCTCTTCCTCCTCTGGGCCTGCCCAGCGCTAAGGGAGCAGGGGGGAGAAGGCGGGCCTGTGACTGCATTCCGGGGGCAGGTTGAGGGCTCTTCCTGGAGCCTCGGTGGGTGGACACACCCACCCAGAAGCATCCCGGGAATGGGGAATGGGCTCCCTCCAGCCCTGCCGCCCCAGGGGACCAGCAGCACAGCTGCAGCCACGGCGGCTCCAGAGAAGCTGCTTCTCTTCGGGTGCCCCCTTCTGGTCCCGAGTGGTTAGAAGGGAGCTGGGCCGGAGGACGCAGGGCACTGTCCTCTTGGTCTCAGATCTCCTGTGACAGGAGGTAAGCATGCGCCCGAGCTCTAGGGAAGCCGAATGAAGGCGGAGGACCTGCCTTTGTAGCCCCTGACACCCGGACTGGGTCATTGTGCTCCAGGCCAGGAGGTGAGCAGATGGGGCCTGGTCCCCAGCCTGGCCACAGGGCCCAGCTGTCCCCCAAGCGCCTGGTCAAGGACATCGCAGCCTGTCCTTCCCCACAGCACCATCTGCTCAGCCCAGGCCTCATCAGTGGCGTGCGTGCCCCCCACGACTGTTTGGCCAGACTTGTCTCCCTTCATGTGTGTGTTCCCATCTCCAGTCTGTTTCTCGTGGTCGCTGACTCCACCTCCCTGTCTCTTTTCATCCCTGTGGTCTGTTTTTCCTTCCTCTCTGTTTCTGTCTCTCCCTCTCGCTGACTGCATTTTCATCTGTCTGTTCTCTTCTCTCCTGTGATCCCTTCCGTCCTCTGGCCCTGTGTTTTGCCTCAATCTGTTTCTCTTTCCCTTCTTGTCTCTCAGTCTCCCCCTTGCAAGGCCCTCCACGCCTACGCCTGGCTTGGATAGCAAGGGCAACCCCCATCCCCCTAGGCAAGGAACCTAGAGCAGGGCTGGGCCCAGGCACACCTTAGAAAGTGGCCGAGGCCAGGAGGGACGGCTGAGGGCCTCCTCCCATATCTTGTCCCCCACTCCTTGCAAGGACTTTCAAGACACCTTCCCAGAACAGGAGCAACTGGGATTGCTGGACAGAGATCAGGCCAGCACTGTGAGGCGGTTGGGCCAGAGGACCCTATGGTCTGGGGATGGCATAGCCCCGCTTCCTGTGCTGTGCTGGACAGCTCTCAACCCCCAGCCCTCCCTCCAGTGCCCCAGAACCTTCCTCTCTCCACCCTCCATGCACCACAGCCTGGAGAAGAACGTCCTGAGAATCAGCAGCAGCAGTAGCGCCAGCCCAGATCTGTGCCTTCCTATCCTGATCTTCGGGTATCCTGGGAAGGAACTGGGTCTTTCCCAGTGCCTGTGGGGCAGGGTCCAGACTCTGAACTTGGCACTCATGGCCTCTGTCATCTTGCTGACCAGTCTGCCCTGACCCTTCCAGCCACAGCGTAGCTTCTGCTGTTCCTGGGACAACATCACTTGCCTAGAGCACACTGCATAATCTGTCTTCCCAAGTGGGATGCTTCTGAGAGTAAAAGATGTTGTGAGTAATCATACCAGGACAGCAAGCTTAGACCAGGACTATTCCTAGCAAACCAGTACAGCCACTTCTGTGTACAATACAGACACTTCCGTGTCTCCCCACCCCTCTGCCTGAGCTGTAGGACCCACCCCCTCAAGTCTGGCAGCCTCTCCCTCTAAGCACCTCCAGGCGGCGCCCTCCGACCCCTCAATGTCAGGGAGCCCTGTTGCTCTGGCCCTCTGCCCTCCAGGTCTCCCCTCCTCAGCCTTGGTGCCCCCAGCTGGGCCTGTGCGGCAGGGGCTGGGATCTTTGGATGGCGAGTGGTCCTGGGGTGCCACCCCTCTAGCCTGTGCCTGCCACCAGCCTTCCCCCAACCAGGCCCCCTCAGGGTCAGAGTCCTTCACATCCTGTCTCCCTTTCTCTCCCCCTCCCGCGGTCAGTGGCAGCCAGAGGAGTCCGAGGACTATGTAAGTAAGAGGTGTGCGAGCGCGGGCAAGACCTGGGTTAGGCTGGGCTCGTGGGACACTCGCCCTCCCCCGCCTCTCCTCCCAGCCTGAGCCGCCAAGATCCACGGGGCACCAGCCACATCTGGAGAAAATTGGCGTTTACGCCGAGCCCCGAGCTGAGCAGCGATTGGCATTTTCTCTAATCCTTACTTCTTGCCTGTCAAGCAGCAATTTCAGGCCAGTGTTCGAGATCGACCGGGCCCTGGCCCTTGCTCTGGCCAGATGGGGATGGAGTTAAATCCAATCCTGATCGTTAGGCCTTATTGATCCCTGGAGTGAAAAATCACCTGCTCCAGGCCCAGGCTGGGAGGCGGGTCTCGGGGCTGGGTTCCGGCATCGGTGTGTTCTGGAGCCCCAGCCCTGGGAGACCCTCCAGCCAGGGCAGAAGGGGCCTGCGAGGGTTTGGTGGCCGCTGCAGTGGCCCCACCCGAGGCTCAGAGCTGGAGGGACGCCAGGGCTGGCGGTGACAGCTGTGTCTCCCCTGCGGCTGGTCCCCTTCCTCTCCACCATTCCCTCTGTGTGGTGTGGCTTGGCCTCCCATGCTGTTTTTCCGCATGTCTCTGGAAATGATGCCTTGGCTGGAAATGGGCATATGGGCAGGGCCTGCCAAGGCAGGGGGACACTGCCCTGGCTGACTTTCAGGCGTCACTGGAGACAGTGTGCTCCCCGGGGGCAGGGGGGTTCCCTGTCCTCTTCATCTCTCTTCCCTGCCCCAGCAAGCTTTGCAAGGCATACGGTGCTCACAGAGCCAGGGCCTGGATGGGGACAGGAGGGGTCCTACTCAGTGCTGCAGGGGGGCGCCTCGGCCCACCCCTCACTTCCCTCTGGTGTGCGTGTGCATGCGTTAGTGTCTACAGGTGGCCCTCTGCCTGTGGGTGCAGGAGGAGCCGCAGGCTGCATGGGTATGCGTGCCGAGAGCCGAGCGAGGTGCTACGTGCGTGCGAGGCTGTCTGCCCTGTGTGTCACGTGTGCCCGGACCTCACGAGGTGTCATTCACAGTACAATGCAGTGAAGGAACAGTGTGGCCCTTTGTTCTTGTCTGAAAGGAAGAATGAGCAGCTTGTCTGCCTTAGGCTGGTGGCTCCCCGGAAAGGCTGGGTCCTCCTGGGCACACATCCACCTGCCTGTACTGCCTCCCGCAGGGTCCAGCACCGCACAGCCCCCCTCCCAAGACCTCTGGCCCCATGTGCCTGGGGTGGCTGGCCCGGTCTGGTCCCTCCTTGCTCTCCTGTGATGGGAATGGGCCCCTCCTCCTCCTTTAGGAAACCACCATCAGCGGCCTGACCCCGGAGACCACCTACTCCATCACCGTGGCTGCCTACACCACCAAGGGGGACGGTGCCCGCAGCAAGCCCAAAATTGTCACGACCACGGGGGCAGGTGAGTGAGGCTTTGGGGTCAGAGCTGAGGGCGGGGCCGAGAGGAGGGCAGGGCCAGAGCCCAGTGCGTGGTTGTTCAGTCCCAGGACGGCCCACCATGATGGTCAGCACCACGGCCATGAACACGGCGCTGCTCCAGTGGCACCCGCCCAAGGAGCTGCCTGGGGAGCTCCTGGGCTACCGGCTGCAGTACCGCCGAGCCGACGAGGCGCGGCCCAACACCATCGATTTTGGCGAGGACGACCAGCACTTTACGGTCACTGGCCTGCACAAAGGGGCCACCTACGTCTTCCGGCTCGCTGCCAAGAACCGGGCCGGCCTGGGCGAGGAGTTCGAGAAGGAAATCATGACCCCCGAGGACGTGCCCAGCGGCTTCCCCCAAAACCTGCGCGTGATAGGGCTGACCACATCTACCACGGAACTGATCTGGGACCCCCCAGTGCTGGCGGAGAGGAACGGGCGCATCACCAACTACACCGTGGTGTACCGTGACATCAACAGCCAGCAGGAGCTTCAGAATGTCACTGCCGACACCCACCTGACGCTCTCCGGCCTCAAGCCAGACACCACTTATGACATCAAGGTCCGCGCACGCACCAGCAAAGGCGCCGGCCCGCTCAGCCCCAGCATCCAGTCCCGGACCATGCCCGTGGAGCAAGGTGTGTGCTGCGGGCACGTGGCTGCGCCTGGGGACCTCTGCTCTCCTTGACTCACTGACCTCTGGCGACTGTGAGCCACCAGCCTCTGGTGTGTGACACTCCAATCTCTCATGACCATGACCACTAACCTCTAGTGAACAGGTGCCACATTCTCTGTGTGCGGCCTCTGACCTCTGCTGTCCTTGGCCTACTGACCTCTGCTGGGCAACTCCAATCTCTCGTGACCTTGACCCACTGATCTCTCATGACTGCATCACTGCTCTTGGGTATGCAACACTAACCTCTTGGGGCCACGACCCCCTGACCTCTAGTGAACATGGGCCACTGTGCTCTGGTGCGCGGCCACATGGCTTCTCGTGACCGAGTCCCACTGACCTCTGGTCACTCTGACCTGCTGTCTGTAAGCTCCAGCTTCACCCGTGCCCTTCTGGAGAGCCTGACCATGGGTCCTGTGGCTTCTGCCCCGCTTGGTTCTCACCATGAGGAAGAGCTGGGACTGGGAGCTGAACTGTGTGCAGTGGAAGCTGGCGGGAGTGGGGGTTCTGGCCCTCTGCAGCCATCCCTAATCCCCTGCGCCCTGCTCCCCCCAATCTCTTCCCAGGGGGGAGCCCTCCAGGCCCGGTTATCCCCCTTAGGCAGTCAGAGGTGACTCTTCCCTCCTTACATCCCAACAGTGTTTGCCAAGAACTTCCGTGTGGAGGCTGCAATGAAGACATCCGTGCTGCTCAGCTGGGAGGTGCCCGACTCCTACAAGTCAGCAGTGCCCTTCAGGGTAGGTGGGGCCGGCTGGCCCGGCACACGCAGTCCTGCTGCGGGGCCCACGTTGCAGTCCCTGCCTGCATGTCTGCGTTCACAAAGCTCTATCCCGCAGGCCTGGGAGGGGGCCCTTCACCCGAACATGCCACCTGCGCCCCCCCTTCCCTTCCCGTGCAGATCCTGTACAACGGGCAGAGCGTGGAGGTGGACGGGCACTCCATGCGGAAGCTGATCGCAGACCTTCAGCCCAACACCGAATACTCATTTGTGCTGATGAACCGCGGCAGCAGCGCGGGGGGCCTGCAACACCTTGTGTCCATCCGCACGGCCCCCGACCTCCTGCCGCACAAGCCACTGCCAGCCTCGGCCTACATCGAGGATGGCCGCTTCACCCTCACCATGCCCCACGTGCAGGAACCCGCACTCGTCAGGTGTGCAGACACGTCTCAGGGGGCTGGGGGGAAGAGGGCGGGGCTGGCCATGCAAAGCCAGGGGAGGACGGTCCTGACTCTCCTCTGCCCACCCAGGTGGTTCTACATCATGGTGGTGCCCATCGACCGCATGGGAGGGAGCATGCTGGCGCCACAGTGGAGCACGCCCGAGGAGCTGGAGCTGGACGAGGTGCCTGGGGACCTGGCCAGGGCAGCCCTGATGGCAGTCCCATTGCGCTGGTTGGCTGTGCCCCGGGGACTCCCCCCAAACTGGAATTATTCTCTGACTGGCAGCCTGCCCGCGTCTCTGAGGAGACGCACTCTGAGCTGGCTCCTGGGAGCTTTCAGAGAACTCCTGGAGGGCTTACAGAGACCTCCCCAGAGGGGTTTGTGGAGGATCCCCTGGGGTGCAAAGTGGCAGAGACATCTCTCAGATCTAACGACTCTCAGGCCCTGTGAGCCTCACAGTCTCCAGGGGTCTAGAGGCCACAGACGGGCTCGAGTGGAACCCCAGCAGTGGTGGGCAGCCAGCCCTCTCTGGTGAGGGTGAGGGGCAGGTTACCCAGAGGCCCCTTCTTAGCAGGTTGGCTGGGAGGAATGGCCCTGCCTGCTGGTGTCCGGCGTGATTCTACACGGACAGCGAGTCAGGCCGGGCTCAGGCCCCTAACATGGATGGTGAGCCTAGCCTCAGCCCAGGAGCGTGTGCTCCAAGGCCCCTGTGTGACTCCTGTGCTCTGCTGCCAGCTGCTGGAGGCCATCGAGCAGGGCAGCGGGGAGCGGCAGCGGCGCCGGCGGCAGACGGAGCGGCTGAAGCCATACGTGGCCGCTCAGGTGGACGTTCTTCCGGAGACCTTCACCCTGGGGGACAAGAAGAACTATCAGGGCTTCTACAACCGGCCGCTGTCTCCAGACCTGAGCTACCAGTGCTTTGTGCTCGCCTCCCTGAAGGAACCCGTGGACCAGGTCTACCCAAGACCCCAGGCCTGACCAGACACCCCCAGACCGTCTCAGACACCCCAGAGGCCCCAGACCTGCACTGAGGTCTCAGGGCACTAACCCCTGGGATCCAGAAGGCCAATCCGACCTGGCCCTAGGGGCTCAGTGAGCTGAGCAGGCCCAGGTCAACCTCTTAGTTCCGGGAGACCTGGCCCAGAGCCCTTTCTCCAGGAGTGGGGGTTGGAGGATGGGCAGTCTCACCCCGGGGCTCACCCGCTCTGCTGTTCCTCCACCGGGTCACAGAAGCGCTATGCCTGCAGCCCCTACTCCGATGAGATCGTGGTCCAGGTGACACCAG
This sequence comes from Bubalus bubalis, assembly GCF_019923935.1. Classification (NCBI taxonomy): domain Eukaryota; kingdom Metazoa; phylum Chordata; class Mammalia; order Artiodactyla; family Bovidae; genus Bubalus; species Bubalus bubalis. The sequence continues at coordinate 102,090,214 of NC_059162.1, read as the reverse complement.
CCCAGCAGCAGGAGGAACCCGAGCTGCTGTGGGTGACGGGCCCCGTCCTGGCAGTCATTCTCATCGTCCTCATTGTCATCGCCATTCTCCTGTTCAAGAGGTGAGCGCTCTGGTGGACGGCCACCTGCCCGTGGACCCCCAGGCCCGCCCCGGCTAGACACATGCAGGCCGGGGCAGCCACGCCGGCCTGCGGCCCGGGGTGCACGCTCCTGGGCTCGGAGGGGAGCCAGGAGAGCGAAGCAGTGTGTGTGCACACCCACTGGTGTGAGCCTGGGTGTGATGAGCAGCCACGCACCTTCACAAAGAATCTGTTCGGGTGCATCCCTGGGGCATGTCCGTCTGTCCGTCTCTGTGTTTTGGTGGATGTGAACCTGTCTGTCTCTCAGCTTCAAAACACCACCTTCTCCTGGCCCCCTACCTTCAGTATCCCCTCTGCCACCAGCCCTAGATGACTCCCAGCCTGACTCGCCTGCCCAGGCCTTGAGAGGTCCAGACCCAGCTCCAGGTCCATGTGCCCACGGACACTCACTTGACGGATGTTTATTAAGTTCCCACTGCGCCACAGCATCCACAGCTGTCCCAGACAGAGGGTGCCTTGACCCTTCCCACAGCTCTACCCCCAGGGTCCCTGTCACAGGGGATGGGCTCCCCCCCCCACCCAGTCACCAACCAGAAATCCAGGTGTCACCCTCGACCCTGCCCCCTCCCACTTCCCCCCCAGTCTCTCGTGAATGTCACTTGACCTGCCCCCCCACCCCACCGTGAGCTCCCCACGAGGTAAGGCACACGCACGTGGCACGCCTCAGTCCTGCCTCTTGCGTAGCTGCGGCCTCCTCCTCTTCTCACCGTGCCCGTTCCTCTCTGTCCTCCTCCCAGCCTGAAGGTATTTGCAAAGATTTACTTTGTCACCCTCAGTATAAAACTTCTCAGCTTTAACTAGAGAGTTTTATGGCCTGTCTGCAGCCTGACGGTCCATCAGATGCCTGGCTGCTCTGGCCCCTGCCGCCACCCCTACATCATCGCTGAACTAACGCAGTTCCCGGCCGGCCTGGCCTGAGCCCCTCCACTGCACTCTTGTCCCATCCTTGGAGACGCCTTTCCAGGCTCTGGTGCCACGAGGCTCTGCCAGGCCCCTCCCACTCCCTGCTCACACTGTCCCCCACTGTCTGGTGGTGCTGCCATGGGAACATCGCTGGGCCTGTTTCCAGCACCCAGCCCAAGACTGTCAGCGCACGCTTGTTGGTCCTTGTGTCTGCACACAGGTGCACACCCGAGGGGGCCTGTGCCCAATGCCCCGTCTCTCCCTGCCTTTGACCCTGACCCTTGACTCGGTGCCTGCTACCTGAAGTTAGCTCCTTCCTCCCAGGGTGAATAGGGACAAGCTCGCCTGGTTCAGGGCCGGAAGATCCCTGGGTGGGGAACCTGAGGAGCGACTCCCATACCCACTCAAGCCCCCTCCACTGCCGTCTGTGTCCTGGTGTATGCCAGGAGAGGTGACCCCCTCCCTGTGAAGGCCACGTGGGTGCCGTAGATCGGTCCGCAGTGTCCCCCTGTGTCATGAGAGGGCCTGAGCGTGTGTGGCAGAAACAGTGACGGTTCCTTTCTTCTGTCCTTGCCTGTCTCTCGGGACCTAGTAAACAAGAAAGGTAGGAGTCCTTCCTTCTCTCTTCACACGCCTCCCCCTTCACTTCTTGTCCCCCTGCGCACTGCGGGCCCATCGGGGAGGGGCGCTGCTTGGACCAGAAGCCTCCTGGCCTGCGGCTGTCTGGTCAGCTCAGCAGACGCCGGGGCCAGCTCTGTCACTCTCTCCACCTGCGCCCTGCACAGGGGGTGCCCCTCCTCAGGAGACAGGCTTAGCTCAGAACTCCGATGCTGCCCATGCATGCATAGGCCGACTCGGAACTCCCCAGAGCCTGCCCCCGGCTCCCAGGTGTCTGAGGTCGCCACAGCGCTGCAGGAGACAGAGCCTGGCCTGCGTGCGAGGAGCGCTGACTGCAGGGCAGTGGGGAAGTGTGTGGTGCGTACTGACGCACACTCGCATAAGTTTCCTCCCCGACACAGCTGTGTCCACTGCGCAGAAGCCTTGAATACTTGTCAGCAGATGGACCCCACAGTCTGTCTTTGATCCTGTCCCTGTAGACTGGGAAGCCGAGGCCAGCAAGGGAAGACTCTGCCCAGCTAAGGGAACGCCTTCCCCTGCTGCTCTGCGCCTTTACCCTGATCCCAAGAGCCAGACAGCGGGGGCCCAGCTCTCTGTGATGTTTGCATATCTTATGTGTTGTTTGCATGTTTACTCCTGGTGGCTCCTGCTGCCTCAGCGTGGGGGTCTTGCGGACAGCAGCCACTGCCCAGCCGTGACCTGTCCCCGTGGGAAGGAGCCACCAGCCTCTGCGACCCCTTCCTTTCTTGCTGTGCTGGCCCACTGTCCACTCCCTACCCCTGCTCTCTCCCCATCCCACCCTATGAGGCTGCTCTGGCCCTGGCTCCCCTGCGCTCAGAGACCCCAGGCCGGGATGGGAGGGGCAGAGCTGTGGACACAGAGCTCTGGGGCAGCCAGCCATGCCACGCGTCTCTGTCCTCCTCCTGGACCTCGGTTCTCACCTACCACCCTTCTGCCTGTCCAGGAAAAGGACCCACTCCCCATCGTCCAAGGATGAGCAGTCAATTGGGCTGAAGGACTCCTTGCTGGCCCACTCCTCCGACCCTGTGGAGATGCGGCGGCTCAACTACCAGACCCCAGGTAGGGTGGCTCCGCCAGCCTGCCTGCCCCGCCTGGGTGTGCCGGTCTCTGCCCAGGGACGCTGGCCTCACCCTGGCCCCCGTTTCCTGTTCCTGCCTTCTACCCTTCTCCCTGAACCCATTGACTGTGATGAAGTGACCAAGGAACCCCTATATCCAGTGGCTGGACAGGCGCTGCAAGGCCTGGAAGCCGCAGTGGGTGGGGTGAAGCTCCTTAGACCCTGACCTGTCTTCAGTCAAGCCCTCCAAATATAGGTCCGGGATCTTCACAGAACCCACATCCCAGCCCCTGTACCTGCATTCTGACCCCTGCACCCAGAAGAGGGGTTTGTTGGGGAGGGGATGGCTCATCAGATCTTGTGGCAGGATGGGGGTGTCTGCATCTCACCCTTCCTGATGGCTGGGCCCAGATTTTCTGTGTGAGCCCTGGGACCCAGCACAGGACTTGGTGCCTGCCCCTCCTTCCCCACCACTGTCATGGGCTCTCTGGATGTCATTCCCTGTCTGCACCCCAGCAGACACAGCTCAGACTTCTTCCCGGGGGAGGCAGGGTCATTCCTCGGCTCCCAGGTGCTCTTTCCATCATGACACCTCTCGCCCTGGGCTGGGGTTGCCTCAGTGACAGTCTTAGCTCTGTGAAGCCAGGAATTGTCTTCCTCCTCCGCCATCTCTTGGGTTGTGCGCATGGTGGGTCTTGCTAGGTGCTTGTGAAGCACACAGCTGAATGAATGAGTGAGCTATAGCACACACAGGGTTTGTGTATGCACGAACTACTTAGCGCTGAGTGCTGAATGACCGCACCATTTCATGGCTGGAAACAACAGCAATGATGTTAGTCTCACAGCTTTTATGAGTCAGAGATTCAGACAGGAGCATAGCAGGAGCAGCTTGTCTCTATTCCAGAATATCTGGGCCCTCGGCAGGAAGACTCATAGGCCAGAATCATTTAAATGAGAGGTCAGCAAACTGTGGCCTGGGGCCAAATGTGGCCCACCACCTGTTTCTGAAAATAAAGTTTTATTGGAACACAGCCATGCCCTTTCATACATGTACGGTCTGTGGCTGTTTTCACTCTAGAGTAGAGTTTAGTAGATATGATACATACCATATGTCCTTAAAGCCAAAAATATTTACTTTCTGGCCTTTTATGGGAAAGTTTGCTGAGCACAGAATCCTGGGGACTCGTTCATTCTTGTGTCTGGTGCTTGACACTGGAGTCAGCTATGGGTCCACCTGGGGTTTTCGGCTCTCTTCCTGACAACACTCCAAGTGCACGTGTCCTGAGAGGGAGAGAGCCAGGCTGTTGCAACCAGGTGTGCTCAGATCTGCGAGGAATCAGAACTCCAGGGTGCTGGGGTCTGGAGGGCAGAGAAGCCTCCCCTGAGAGGGATGCGAAGCCCTGGGGGCCGTAGGCAGGCAGAGGGGCTGGGAGAGACCTCCTTTCGGTGACAGTGGCAGGGGCAGAAGCAACAGGGGCGCTGTGTCCTGTAGCATTGGAGCTGGGCGTGTTGAGAGCCCAGAGCTGAATCTGGAGGGGGAGTCACAGAGGGTGCCTGCACGCCAGACTAAGGGGTTTGGATTTCATCTTGAGGGCGCCAGGGAGGCATGAAGGGTTTTCAGCAGGGGAGCAGTGGGGTCAGAATTGAGCTTGAGAACTGTCACCCTGGCTGTGGTGTGGAAGGCAGATTGGAGGGGGAGAACCTGGGGAGGCAGACCGTTGTGAAGGTGCTGAGGACCTGGGCGTGGGGGCTGGCCGTAGGGGCCTGGCTGAGCAGCAGAGCTTGGGCCTGATTCCCTGTGGGGTGAGGAAATAGGGCCAGGGGTCCCAGGATGGCTCCGTGGTTGCTGGTTGAGCAGTGGGATGGCAGGTCCAGGGGGACCTCCACACCAGCATCCAAGCCTGCAAATAGATGAGCTCTCCCCGGAGAAGGGTGCAGAGAGGGGAGAGCGCGGCCCAGGAGCAGCCAGGGAAGGAGCTGGTATGTTGAGGAAGGGTAGATGCAAGGATGGCCAAGGAGGGGGAGCCAGACAGAGAGGGCGTTGGGGAGAGGAGTGTCTCTGAGGCCAGGCTGAGGGGGCTGTGCGAGAGCCTGTGGCTTTGGCGGTTGGAACCTCGGAGAGGTCCGAGTCCCGGGCAAGGAGCCTTTCAGCGGGTTGAGGCACTGCCAGTGGGGGATGAGCCAGTGGATATGCAGGCCCTGCCGGGGTCTGGATCCCTGTGGCTGTAGGGATCTGGGAAGGGAAGGCAGGGTGGAGCACAGGGGACCCAAGGTGGTGGTATAAGGGATGGGGGACCAGAAGGTCAGGAGGCTGTGGCCCAGGGTGGGCCTCGGGGCAGGGTATGGTGAGGGTCATCAGAGGTGCTGAGGTCAGGGGACGGGGCTGCTGGTCGGGAGTGGGGTCTCTGTGCACAGGGTTATCCAGGGAGGGGAAACAGCGACCAGAAAGAAGGGCTGGCTGGAATGGCAGCACTGCTGAGTGTCCTCCTTCCCATGTTTTTAGTTCAGCGAATGTTTATTATTTTCTCTCGTAATCTAACTTCTGAAGATGCTTGAAATGCACAGAATTGCTGAGAGAGCGATGCGGTCCCCATCTGCCCATCCTTGCTGGGGACTCACCCTTCTGTTTCTCACCACACGTGCCTTCCCTCTCTCTAAAAGCACACTTCTCTTTTGCCAAATGATCTGGAAATAGCCAGGGTCAAACTTGGTTACCAGAGGCCACAAGGTTGGCTTGGACCTAGAATTTCATCACAGGAAGAGGCCCCCAAGGCCGTGCAGGCTCTAGTGGGTGGGAGAGGGGCGTCTGTCACTTGGGCGGGGTGGAGCAGAAGGGGCTGCGGTGGGCCAGCCCTCTGAGCTCCCCAGACCCCCACTGACTGCGATCCAACAGCAATGTAACCAGAGGTTAACGGGTGTCCTTCTCTTGCCCCGCTGTTTTTGTTCTTTTTCTCTGCAGGTTCCAGTGTCCCCAGTTGCCCGAATATCTCAAGTTAGTTTTTCGCGTTCCCCATCTGGGGCCCACTCTGGCTTCTGTGTGTCTCCTCTACTTCTCTCACCCGTCGCCTCTCTCCTTCCTTGAGCTCTTCTCTTCCCTTTTCCTGTCTTTGCTCCACTTTCTCACCGCCCCGTCTTTTCCTTCTCCATCCCACTCTCTCCTCACCTAGCCCCCTTCCTCTGGCCGCCCCCTCTTGTCTCTGCCTCTCCCACCTCCCGACTCAGTCCGACTCCTTTCCGGTGCCTCTCCCATCTCCTCGCCCCAGCGTCTCCCTCCTCTTCTCTTCCTCTCCCTCCGAGTTCTTCCTCATCACTCTGCCGTATCGCCGTACATCATGATCACTCCATCCACATGCTGGGTGCTGGGATGATGAGGTCACAGAGCCTCCCATGGTGACTGGTGCCTTGAGGGCAGGAGCGCTGTCCAGAGGAGGGCCCGCGGGCGGGGCACAGGCTGAAGCAGCCCAGCCCCATCCCGTCCGCCGCCCTCCACCTGGGCGTCCGGCCCTGACCTGGGAGGAGGGCCAGCCACTCAGCACCGTGTCACGTGGCCATGCCCACTCGTGCCCACGGCATACATACCCCCTGCCCTGTCCCCTCCCGCCCCCCGGCCGCTGTGTGCCCTGCCACCCCTGTCGCCGCATGTGCCACTGTCTCCATGCCACCAGTGCCGAGTGCTCCATGGTCACACGTGTTCACATGCGCACATACATGCATCGGGCTGTCTCCGCCACCGGCTCAGGCCCCACGCTAACTCTGCTCATGTACCCCCCCTGCTCCCAGGTATGCGAGACCACCCGCCCATCCCCATCACCGACCTAGCTGACAACATTGAGCGCCTCAAAGCCAATGATGGCCTCAAGTTCTCCCAGGAGTACGAGGTGAGACATCCCTTCACCGCCACCCCCACCACCACCATATGCCTGGCCCCAGGCCAGCTCCTGTCCTGCCTCAGGCCCCTGCTGTGTGTTTGGGGAGTGGGTGGTGGGCTCCAGGCTGCCCAAGAGCACAGACTGAAGGGGTCAGCAGTAGCCAGTGGGGAACTCAGCTTCTTAGGTACTGGGCCTGGTCAAGACCTTTCAGGCACGCCAAGATTAGGACACAAAGTCACATGCCCCTGTGCTAACAGAGGCAGATAGAAGGTCATAAACACAATTAGTAATAACAGCTGGCATTTGTAGAGAGCTCCCTGCCAGCCAGCTCCAGGCTAGGCACTCTGCATGCACCATCTATTTATGTCCTCCCTACAACCCTATGAAATGGGAACCGGTGTTATCCCATCTTACAGATGAGGAGGCTGAGGCTCTGAGAAGGGAATGACTTGTCTAAGGTCACGTCACTGATGAGTAGTGGCACCCGTCTGGCAGCCTATGCCTGCACACGCGTGTGCTCAGAGTGTCTGTCACAGAGATGGGGAGTCTGGGAGCCTGACTCCTGCCGCCTGGGCTGCAAAACCCTCCTGCTCTGGGTGCTTCCTTCACTGTGGTTTCAACCCTACCTGCTTCCAGAAGGCACTAGTGGTAAAGAACCTGTCTGCCAGTGCAGGAGACATAAGATATGTGGGTTCGATCCCTGAGATGGGAAGATCCCCTGAGAAGAAAATGGCAAACCCACTCCAGTATTCTTGCCTGGAGGATCCTATGGACAGAGGAGCCTGGTGGGCTACAGTCCATGGAGTCACAAAGAGTCATGCGGAGAGTCACAACTAAACCGACTGAGCATGCATGCACGCTGGGGGCTCAGACTTCAGAGCACTGCTTCACGACCTGGAGTCAAGGCTTCTAGCTCCCAGCTGGAGAGGTGCTTTGCTAGTGAAGGAGGCGATAAGGAGAGCCCAGACTCCCCTGAGGAGTACTGGCGAAGGTGTTGTTAAAGCATCTTCTGCCTCAACCCCACTCAGTCCCCACCCCTGGCGCAGGCCTGGCACAGGATTCGCCTCAGTGGATGATGGATGGATGGGTGATTGAAGGGCTAGCTCTGCCCTGCCTGTACATCCACTTCCCTCCAGTCACACGTTCACCCTCCACTGTGCTTGCTGTCCTGGGCACCAGGGCTCCACTTCCAAGGGCTGTGGGTCAGGTTTCTGCAGAGGAAATTGAGCTTGGCAGGTGAACTGATGATCGTATCTGCCTAGAGGACAGGGTGCTGCCTCTTCCTGTGGAGCTCCCACTGGGGGGCCTGCCCTGCACAGGGCCCCACCACAGGGGGGATGGAGCCACCGAGTCAGGCTCCCTGCCTCCAGTTCCCGTGAGGCCTTCACTCATCCATTTCCACGTCCCACTAACCCTTCCTCCTGTGGGGCCCTGCACCCCACTGTCCAGGCCAGCGGTGTCCTTCTCTCACCTTCTGCTGCTTCTCTGCTCCCGTCTGCGCTCCCCTTACAGACCTTCCTCCTTCAGGAAGCCGCCTCTGGCCACCCTGGCCTGCCAAGAGCTTTTCTGCAGCCAGGATCCGACAGCTCTGTTACCTTTAATGATGAGCATCATCAGGCACTTAGCTTGTGCTTGCCACTGGGAGTGTGGAGACAAGTGCCCACAGGGAACTCAGTCAGTAGGGAGATGAGTGCAGACAGATAACGCTAAATGTGACCTCGTGCCGTGGTGTTAAATATGCAGATGTGCAGAGAAGGTGCTCCGACAGCAGCATGAAGCAGGCAGGCTAGGGGTGGGGTGCTGGGGTCTCACGGAAGTGCTCACTGACCTGGGGAGAGTGACAGGCTGGTGCAGAAACCAACAGGCAGGTGTTGGGCTGTGCTGAGAACTTCGGGTCGTATTCATCTGTAAAAGGAGGGTAATAATAGAACTGGTTTCATAGGAGGATTGGGAGAGGGAATACAGAGTGCAGAGAATAGCGCCACGCACACGGTAAGATTTTGCTGAGATTCAGCTGTTATCATCCGAAGTGACAAGGAACCATGGAAGGCATTAAGCAGGGAATTGATCATCAGATTGGCATTTTATAAGGATTGTTCTGGCTGCAAGACAGAAAGAGGCAGAGAAAGAGACAAAGGAAAGAGGCAGGGAGATGCCCAGTCTGAGCAGGGGTGGCCCAGCTGAGGCCCTGGCAACAGGGTGGCGAGAGCCAGGGAGCTGGGGGAGCATTGGGACGTGGTGACGGATGAGACGGGGGGCACAGAGGAGTTTGGAGGATGACTGACAGGTTGTGGCCGCGGCTTTGGGGTAAACGAGGACAGAGCCCTTCACTGAGACGGAACCCCAGCAGCAGAGCCAGGTTTGCACAGGGCAGCTGATAAGCTCAGCTTGGCAAGGGCTGAGACTAAAGAAGTGTGGGGCATCCTGGTTGGATATCAGGGGCCTGTGGGCTCTGCAGACTGGGGCTCAGGGGAGACTCTGGGCTACAGCTGAGTTATGTCAGCTCCAGCATACGGCCGTGAGGTCATCCAGGAAAGGTTGGAGAGTTCAAAGAGGGCCTAGGAATGAACCCCAGAGAAGCACTGTGTCCTGCCTCCGAGAAGGAGCAGCTGGAGAGGGAGGAGGAGAGCTGGGCGAGGCCGTGCAGTGGTGTCTGGAGCCCAGCAGCATTGGGTCATGCACAGCTGGCCGCCTCTCACTAGTGCTCTCGTTGGCTAGCTGGGTGCAGGGCTTGAGGGACTTCCCCTGCCCTCTCCCCACCCCTACCACTCTCCTAGGCAAGGGGATTTGGTACCTTGGTCAGAGGAGTCTTCAGTCTGTCACCTTGCTGACCAGTTCCATGGTAGCCTCTGTGCTCCATGGCTGGGGAGTTGGGGCTCAGCCTTCCCCAGCAGCACAGGACAGAGCCAGTGACTGTGGCCTGGGAGCAAAGGCAGTTGTGGGCACAACCTGGAAGGCTGGGTCTCCTGGGGGCACTAGGTAGAGATCGGCTGTTACCCCGCTCCACCTGCCTCCTTTCTTCCCTGCAGTCAATTGACCCAGGACAGCAGTTCACGTGGGAGAATTCAAACCTGGAGGTGAACAAGCCGAAGAACCGCTATGCCAACGTCATTGCTTACGACCACTCTCGAGTCATCCTTACCTCCATCGACGGTGAGCCTAGGGCAGGGCCCCCTCGCATCCTCTGGCTCTCCTCCTCCTCCTTCTTACTGGGTGACATCTTCTCCTCTGGAAGAGGCCCACTGACTAGGTTGGAGGCCCCGAGATAATGCTCTCCCATGTCCCTTCCTGCCCGTAGGTGTCCCCGGGAGTGACTACATCAATGCCAACTACATCGACGGCTACCGCAAGCAGAACGCCTACATTGCCACGCAGGGCCCGCTGCCTGAGACCATGGGCGATTTCTGGCGGATGGTGTGGGAACAGCGCACAGCCACTGTGGTCATGATGACGCGGCTGGAGGAGAAGTCCCGGGTAAGGCTGTTCAGGGCTCTGCTGAGCTTGGGGGGTCAGGTATAGATACTCGGCCACCAGCTGACTTCGGGCACCTCTTCTGTCCCTGTGGGAAGACGCCCTTCAGGGGACTTGCCAAGTACTATCGTTCTCCTGGGTTGTCCTCGTATCCCAGCTGCTGGGCACTCCTGGGACGTGGTGTGTTCCCCAGACGCCAGTGGGTTCCTACCGTGTTAATATGTTGTCCCAGATGCTGTCATTTTCCAAGAATGTTAACATGTCCCCCAGTTACTGCATGTTTCTGGGATGTTCATGTGTTCCCTAGATGCTAGAGTGTTGCTGGGGCCTTAACACATCTCCTGAGTTAATTAGTGGAATAGAGCTGCTGTTATCTGCTTTTGCACAGCAAAGCATTGACTGGAACATAAAATTTACAGAGCTTGAAAATGGTGTATAAACGTTACGGGTAAATTTGGCAGAAAACACGCCTGGTGCGATCTGGTCATGAATAAATGATTTTCAATTACGTCCCTCGTTCCCCTCACGAGGGCAGGGGTGGCGGCCTCGTGTGAGGTCCTGATTTGGTCTGGTGAGGGGGTGGCATGATGAATCTGAGATCTCGGGGGCTAGGGGCCTGGCAGCTAGCACAGCTGGACCTTCCACCAGCTCCTGCCCTGGGCCCTGCCTGTCTGAGCCTTTGGGTCCCTCTAACCCCCTTGCCCGCTCCCCCTGCTGTCTCTCTGCAGGTGAAATGTGATCAGTACTGGCCAGCTCGTGGCACCGAGACCTACGGCCTCATCCAGGTGACCCTGCTGGACACAGTGGAGCTGGCCACCTACACTGTGCGCACCTTTGCGCTCTACAAGGTACAGCCCTGCCCCCGTGCCCGGCCCCAGCCTGGAGCCTATGTACCATGGTCTGAGCGTGGTGTGCTGGGGGAGCGGGGGCGAGTGGGAGTCCAGTGTTGGAGGTCAGGGCTTGGAGGTGTGAGCGGGCCATGCCGGCCGGTGCTGTGGGCGGGATGGATGGAGGCAGCACCTGAGTTCCTTCAGGCTGCCCCGTGTGACTTCTGAGTCCCGTCGGAGAGCCGGGGTCTGGCCTTGGTGTTGGGGCAGGCTGTAGCAGGCATGCTCCTTGGTCACTCACTCCATCTCTGCTGCTGTCCTCCGCAGAGTGGCTCCAGTGAGAAGCGGGAGCTGCGTCAGTTCCAGTTCATGGCCTGGCCAGACCACGGAGTCCCCGAGTATCCGACCCCCATCCTGGCCTTCCTGCGGCGGGTCAAGGCTTGCAACCCGCTGGACGCGGGCCCCATGGTGGTGCACTGCAGGTGAGGGGGTGCTGCCACCAGGGCTGGGTCAGAGGTGAGGGAGGCCTCTGCCCAGGCTGAGTCCTGTTCCCGCAGCGCGGGCGTGGGCCGCACGGGCTGCTTCATCGTCATCGACGCCATGCTGGAGCGGATGAAGCACGAGAAGACAGTGGACATCTACGGCCACGTGACGTGCATGCGGGCGCAGCGCAACTACATGGTGCAGACTGAGGACCAGTACGTGTTCATCCACGAGGCGCTGCTGGAGGCCGCCACGTGTGGACACACGGAGGTGCCCGCCCGCAACCTCTACGCCCACATCCAGAAGCTGGGCCAAGTGCCTCCCGGGGAGAGTGTGACTGCCATGGAGCTGGAGTTCAAGGTGGGCTCTGGGCTGGGCCTGCCTGGCTCCAGCGCCTGGACCGGGTCATGGGGACGGCCCCCCCCAGGAAGCCCGGCCTGACCACCCCTCCCCTCTCGCTAGTTGCTGGCCAACTCCAAGGCCCACACATCCCGCTTCATCAGCGCCAACCTGCCCTGCAACAAGTTCAAGAACCGCCTGGTGAACATCATGCCCTACGAACTGACCCGTGTGTGTCTGCAGCCCATCCGCGGCGTGGAGGGCTCCGACTACATCAATGCCAGCTTCCTGGATGGCTATAGGTCAGCACGCTCGTGACTGCCCACCATGCCTCTGAGTAGCTGGGCCCGTGCCTGGCTGGTGGGGAGCACAACAGGGTTGGGCTGGCCCGGAAGACCTGGGTGGGCTTCCTAGAGAAGGGGTGATCTGAGTGGGGCCCCAAGGGGCTAGGCAGCCATGGGGAGACTCGGGGCAGCAACACCTCCAGCATGTCCAGTCTTGTGTCCGCCCCAGACAGCAGAAGGCCTACATAGCCACGCAGGGGCCTCTGGCGGAGAGCACCGAGGACTTCTGGCGCATGTTATGGGAGCACAACTCCACCATCATCGTCATGCTGACCAGGCTTCGGGAGATGGGCAGGGTGAGCACACCAGCAGCCTTCCTCAATCGCATCCTTTCCCTTCCGGCCCCGTAAGCGTAGTCTCAGACCCTTACTACCACCTGCGGCTCCCAAATCCTCTGGAACCTGGAGCTCGCCTTCCCCGCTCCTCTCTTCCCCACCTCCTCCCCTTCTGACCCCAGGGCCGGGCCCTCTGTCCACAGGAGAAATGCCACCAGTACTGGCCTGCAGAGCGCTCTGCTCGATACCAGTACTTTGTCGTCGACCCGATGGCTGAGTACAACATGCCCCAGTATATTCTCCGTGAGTTCAAGGTCACGGACGCCCGGGTGAGTGGACAGGGGAGTGTGTATATGTGCATGAAGGTATGTTTATAATACTGCCTGAGCCCCTCTGGGGTGGGGGCTGCCTGCATGGTACCCCAGCTCCAACCGTAGGAATCTAAGGTAAGGTGTGGGGGCGGCGAGCCCGTTTCCCAATATGGCTTCAGGGTGCTTACCTGTGCTGATGCATTGCCTGCCTGGCCAGGGGGTGCTGCCACTCCAGCCCTGACCCTTGGCCCTGCCACCTCTCCCAGGATGGGCAGTCGAGGACAATCCGGCAGTTCCAGTTCACAGACTGGCCAGAGCAGGGCGTGCCTAAGACGGGCGAGGGCTTCATCGACTTCATCGGGCAGGTGCACAAGACCAAGGAGCAGTTCGGGCAGGACGGGCCCATCACGGTGCACTGCAGGTGGGGCTGAGCCCGCGGAGGGCTGGGTGGTCGGGGGCCTGGGGGCAGGAGCCCTGACCCAGCGCTCTCCCTTGGCAGTGCTGGTGTGGGCCGCACTGGGGTGTTCATCACGTTGAGCATTGTCCTCGAGCGGATGCGCTACGAAGGCGTGGTTGACATGTTCCAGACCGTGAAGACCCTGCGCACACAGCGCCCAGCCATGGTGCAGACGGAGGTATGCAGGCCACTGGCCAGGCTGAGGCTGGCTCCTCCCAGACACATGCCAGTGGCGTTGCCCAAGGCACAGGGGAGGGGTGAGCCGGACACACTCCCCACTCAGCAGCTGTTGCGCTGGGTGCCAGCGGTATGCCTGGCTCCCAGCTAGGGTCGCACGTGGCAGTCCTTACAGGGGTACACAATCTAGGGGCAAACTGGGGTGGCAGGGGGGAAGCCCGAGCAGATGTCTGGGTCCGGCCCCTGCTCCTGGCCAGCAGAGGCCAAGTCCATGAACCGTTGGCTGCAGTGCATGTTCTCTTGGCCATGTTGGGGGGTATCCGCCCATGCTGACCGGCCCCCTGTCCTGTAGGACCAGTATCAGCTGTGCTACCGCGCGGCCCTGGAGTACCTCGGCAGCTTTGACCACTATGCAACGTAACTACCGCCCCCTCTCCTCCGCCACCCCCGCCTGGGGGCTCCGGAGGGGACTCAGCTCCTCTGAGCCATACCGACCATCGTCCAGCCCTCCTGCACGGATGCTGTTGGGACCACAGCATTTCAGGAACATTGCCACACCACACAGAGAGCCCAGAACTGCCCTGGGCGAGGGGGTGGGCCCGCAGGCAGGCGCCACCGTGCAGTCTCTGTCCGCTAGGCCTGCCCCGGAGCCACTGCGAACTCTCTGTTCTGCTGCCGCGGTTCTCATGCTTCTCATTGGGTGGGGGGGATGGGAGCGAAGCCTCCCTTTTTATACATTAAGTGGGATTATAGACAGGGATTATAGCCTCTTCCCTCTGACTTTTCTTTTTGCAAATTCTTAACTGCAGACTGGGCTGCTGTGGGGGACGGGGGAATAGTTTGTTTTCTCCTTGAGTTCACTTTGGATCCTTTTCTTTGGTACGACTTTCGCTGCTGCAGGATGGAGCGTGCCTTCCCCATGTGTGTGGAGCCGGGGCCGCCAGCCTGAGCGGAGGCACCGCTGATCTGGCTGCCCTTCCAGTCCTGCTGACAAGACCCTGTTTCAGCCAAGTGCAGGGAAACACATTTGGGGGGTTTAATTTCTGTTCCATTTTTCCGTAAGAGCCTTATTTGAGGCCCCACAGACAGTGGTGGGGAGAGGAAACGGGAAGCCCTCACCCCCAGTCGTCTATTCCAGTGCGTGTAACATTCACAGCCCAGAACCACAGGTGTGTCTGGGGAAGCAGGCGTTCCTCATCACCATCGTGTTTTGCAAAGGTTAAAGATAAAGCAAAGACGAAAAACAAAAAACAAAAATCCAAAAAAAAGAGAAAACCCAAGAAAAAAAGAGAGGTACCCCCTGGCCTCGCTTCAAACCCTTGAGAGGGTAGGTGACTCTGGGTGCCTGGGGGTTCCCTCTGGGTCCACAGAGCCTGCCTTTTGTCTGGCATTGCAGGATGGCACGGTGTTGGGTAGGCTGTGGGTCTGGCCACGTGGCCGAGACGGTGGGCACTGGTCAGGGTGTGTGCCACGCCCCACACACCTCAGGGCCAAGCAGGGGTGCGGCTGGCCGTTCAGGTCCAGGCCAGTGGGCCTGGTAGCACACGTCTGTCCTCCGAGCGGGGGCCAGATGACTTCCTTCCCTGGTTTGCAGCTGTCTTCAAAGCCCCCAAGGAGCTCTCTTTTCCACTCCTTCAAGATGCCCTCCTAAACCAATGTGGCAAGACTACTGGACTTCTCTCAATGGTACTATCCTCAACCCTTATTATCTCGGCTTGCTGGGGGGCAGGGAGAGGGTCTCTTTCTCTGGGCAGCACTATCTAGGTAGATAAGTGGGGGCGGGAAGGGTGCATAGCTGTTTTAGCCGAGGGGCGCGAGACGGGCGTCCCCAGGTCTAGCTAGGCTGTCGAGACCAACAGTCCAGGGTTGGTGATGTTGAATGAGACATTCGTTTTTACCTTGTGGACGCTAGTGCTGTAGAGTTCACTGTTGTACACAGTCTGTTTTCTATTTGTTAAGAAAACTACAGCATCATTGCATAATTCTTGATGGTATTAAATTTGAATAATCAGATTTCTTACAAACTGGGTGTCTCGTCTCCGCTCTTTCTGGAATGCGAGTCTGGGCTGTCAGTCCCTCGGGGTGGGTTCTGCCGATTTCCTGCTCCTCCGGAGACAGTGTGACTGTCCTGAGGATCTGGTGACGAGACGGGCTCCCAGAATGGTGACCAGTTTCAGATGGGAGCCTGAAGACTGAGCCACCAAGTGTGTGGAGGGAGCACCCTGACATGAGCCCCAGCTCCCGGGGCTGGCAGCACACTCCTGCCAGAGTCTGGGTCGCCACATCCGCTTCTCCTTCACCTCCTCCCTCTCCCTTTCCCCTGCTGTGAGGAAAAGAATGAAACTGCGGCAGTGGCGGCCAAGACCATAGGAAATTGGTTAGAAGGATACTAGTAATTCCCACAGTGTGGGTGTCAGACCCAGTGTGGCCATCCGGCTCCTGGACACAGAGCAACATTTGTAGTGGTCTCTCCACTGGTAATCAGATAAGTCCTACCAGGTTGGAACCTTGGAACTTCTGGGGATAAGACAGACAAAGTCCAGAACAAGTGGAGAAGAGAATACATGTGATCAGCAGTGACCAGACTATAGAGAGTATTGTGGTGAGCCCAACACAGAGGTGCTATGGCAGCACCTCACTCTGCAGCAGGATCAGGAAGGGCTTCCTGGAGGAGGTGACGTAGGCTGGATTCTGAGTGTTACATAGGCTAAGTAAGGTTTTGTTTCAAAAGATGAGAACAGCATTTCCAATGGAGAGAGTAACTTGTACAAAGGCTTGGAAGCAAGAAACAGACTAACAAATATGGTAGACTACAAAGAACACCCATGACTGGGGTAGACAGACATAAGGAGACTGAAGGCAGCTGAGGGGTTTGAGCTGGTTGTGGACCCTCTGCTGGGTGGGCGCGTCTGTACCATGCTGAACAGAGGCTGTATACCATGCCTTTGAGGCCTTCGCTGCCCCCCAGTGTTGCCAGAGGTCTCTTTGGTGGCCGTGGTTTCTCAAGCTCCTAGCTCAGTGCCTGGCATATTTCTTTTCATTCAGAAAAACAGTGCCAGCATTGCATTATTCTTGATATTAAATTTAAATTTCCTAATAATGAGCCATTAAACACTTTCAAGTGAGGGTGGGTATCAGATTGTCACTTGAAGAGCAACAGTATATGAACTGTACGAGGCAGGCTCTGCATACACTGCTTTATGGACATGATCACTTAGCCTCAGAACAACTCAGCAGGCCGACCACACAGGGCAAGTCAGTGCCAGAGCTGGTTATGGCTGTTCCAGAGCCCCTGCTCTTTCCATTGCCTGGTGCCAGGCTCCCTCTTGGCTGTCACCCCCTCCCAACCCACTCCTCGAGGCTCCAGGGCTCCCCATCTACAGGTTCCCCGATCAGGCATCTCTTCTCTTCCTCCCTCACCCTCACAACTAGTCACCAAACCCTGCCCTTTTGGCCTCTTCTGCACCTGTTTGATTCTCTGCATTTCCGGGACCCGCCCTCTCCTGCCTGGACTGCTGCCATGCCTGCTCCCTGGTCTGCCTGCCCCCAGCCCTGCCCCAGCCAACCTATCCTTGGCAATGCCACCAGAGTGATTCTGTTAGCAGACGTGACCACGACACTGTCCTGACAAGCCCCGGCCAGGCCTTCACAGTCAGCCCAAACTCCATGGGTTTCTGAGGCTGCAGGACCCTGCTGTGCAAGTAATTTGAAATAGGTATTCTTCATGTAATCCTCACAGCAATGTGTGGGGTGGGTCCTATGAGGCCATTTTGTAGATGAGAAAATCAGGCCTCATTCACTCATTCAACAGATAACTTGAGCACTTGCCGTGGGCTACTCATCGGGGCACAGACTTCTGCCCAGGTGGCGTTTATCCTCTTAGCAGGAGGATAACATGCATGCGGAAAATAATACATGGATATAGTTTGTTAGAAAACGATAGGTTCCTCAAAGCAGGGAGGAGATTAGATACACGGGGAAGGTTTGGTTAATAATCAGGGTGGTAGGAGGAAGCAGGTTGAAAAGATGGGATTTGAGGAAAGACAAAGCTGGTGATAGATTGGCCTGAACGTCTTTGAAATGAGCATCCAGGCTGAAGGAGCAGCTGGAGCAGAGGCCCTGGGCGGGAATGTGCCTCCTGGGTTGAGGCACTTGTGGCCGTGACACCGTGAGTAGGGGATGGGAGAGCAGTGGAAGATGAGGTTGGAGAGGAAATGGGGCAGCTTCTAAGCCATTGGGAGGACTTTGGCAGAAATCCAGGTGTGGTGAGCAGTGGCTAGATACCAGGTCTGTCTTGGAAGCAGAACTAAGAGGATTTGTTTACGGACTGGATGAGAGAAACGAGTCAAGGTTGACCCCACAGTTTTGGTCTGAGCAGCTGGATGAAGTTGCCATTTATTGAGATGGGGAAGCTGTACATAGGAGCTGAGGAGTTTGGAAATTTCAGGAGGGTCTGCCTGACTCTCCAGAGCTCTTTACCCACTGCTCCCTGTCCACAGCTAGAGACAGAATCAGATGCATAGAGGAAGAAATATATATATTTAGAAGGAAATACACCAAAAGCTGTGAGTGTGGGTGGCTTTTTTCTTCATAATTTTCTAAATTTTCTGAAAGACTATTTTAAAAAGGACAAACTTTTAAAATAGTATACCCAATACTTCATTTTATTTCACCATGCTATGCCTCTTGGGGGAATCTTAGTTCCCTGACCCAGGGAATCAAACCCATGCCCCTGAAATGAAAGCGCCAAGTCCTAACCACTGGCCTGCCAGGGAACTCCCGACACTTCATTTTTTGGAACAACAAAAATCTTCCATATAGAAGTGTAAAACATTAAAGTTTCCACCGTTTCCTTGCCCCCCAACTCCCTGGGGGGAATTCCAATTTATTCTTTATTCTTCTGGGCATTTATATGAATCTTGAAACATGTATAAACTTTATTTTTATAGAACTATCGTCCTGTTGTTCATAGCTTTCTGCAAATTGCTCTTTTCATATTAGTGGGAGCTTCCTTCCATGTTTTTACCTGAGTGACTGAACTGAAACTGCTACATACTCTTCTATTATGGATATGCCATAAAATTTTTTAATGGTTATTATTGTCGCTTTTTTATTAAAGGAAAAAGTAGGTACAGACTTTCTGGGTGCTATAGTGGATAAGAATCTGCCTGCCAATGCAGGGGTCACAGGTTCGATCCCCAGTCCGGGAAGATTCCACATGCCACGGAGCAGCTAAGCTCGTGAGCCGCAACTACTGAGCCCAGGAGCCTTAGAGCCTGTGCTCCACAACAAGAAAAGCCACCTCAATGCAAAGCCCGCACAAGGAACCAAAGAGTAGCCCTTGCTCACCACAGCTAGAGAAAGCTCGCACACAGCAGTGAAGACCCAATACAGCCAAAATTGAAAAGTAGATGCGTACCTTCTCTTTAATAAATATAATTTAAATCATGCCAACCAGTCTTAAAAGACACAAAACCAAAGGTAAGGTTTCCTCCCTCCTCCCCACAACAGTTTCACTTCCTAGAGCTTCTGATTTTAGTCGTTTGGGTGTAAGCGGTACATCTTCCACAGTAAGCTGCATAGTAGCACACTTGGTGCTGCTGCTGCTGCTGCTGAGTCGCTTCAGTCATGTCTGACTCTGTGTGACCCCAGAGACGGCAGCCTGCCAGGCTCCCCCGTCCCTGGGACTCTCCAGGCAAGAACACTGGAGTGGCTTGCCATTTCCTTCTCCAGTGCATGAAAGTGAAAAGGGAAAGTGAAGTCGCTCAGTCATGTCCGACTCTTGGCGACCCCATGGACTGCGGCCTACCAGGCTCCTCCGTCCATGGGATTTTCCAGGCAAGAGTGCTGGAGTGGGGTGCCATCGCCTTCTCTGACACCTGATGAGCCCTCACAATAAAACCTGTGCAATTCGGTCAATTTAGGTGAACTCCCACCTGTTCCTCTTGATTTTGTTATATATCTCTCTTCATTCTTTACAAGCTCTCTCATGACTAAACAATATATTTAAATATTTATTTCCTGATTTATCATCCTTTTGATTACCCTCTATGAAGAATGAGAAAATTAGCTTACTCTCCTTGATTCTCCCTCCTCCAACTACCATTTTTTTATTTCTCATTGTCAAGGTTTATAATATTTTCTGATCTGTTGGTGGAGAAGGCAATGGCACCCCACTCCAGTACTCTTGCCTGGAAAATCCCATGAATGGAGGAGCCTGGTAGGCCGCAGTCTATGGGATTGCGAAGAGTCGGACACAACTGAGTGACTTCACTTTCACTTTTCACTTTCATGCATCGGAGAAGGAAATGGCAACCCACTCCAGTGTTCTTGCCTGGAGAATCCCAGGGAAGGCGGAGCCTGGTGGGCTGCCGTCTGTGGGGTCGCACAGAGTTGGACACGACTGAAGCGACTTAGTAGTAGTAGTAGTAGATCTGTTGGTATAATTGTCTGATCCTAAATATCAAAAACCTATAAACATTTTAACTGGATGTTTATGAAAAATCTTTCAAGCATTAATTTCAAATAAGTCTCTAGTTTTTTCTTTATTTCCTTCCCTTCTGGAGCATACTCCACTCCCACAGTTTCTTATACAGCATTTTGAGCCTTTTTCTTTACCTTGGTAGACTACCTCTCACAAATTTTTTCTCATAGGATTATAAACTTTCTGATTACTGTATTCCTAAAAATATCTTTTTCTTACATTCACTCTCAGTTTTAACTTTGTCTGGCATGGGCTTCTTTATTATAAAAAAAAAAAAAATTGGGGCTATCCCTGGCTAAGTGATATCCCTGGGGATATCACTGGTTAAGACTCTGCACTTCCAGAGCAGGGGAGCGTGAATTGTGAGTTCAATCCCTAGTCTGGGACCTAAGATCCCGCATGCTTTACAATGAGGCCAAAAAAAAAAAGTTTCCAGAAACTTTTAAAGCTATTGTTTCTAGTACTGTATGAACCAGTTGTTGAAGGAGGAGGGTTATATATCACTGTTGATGCTTTGCTAACAGGTTTCTTTATCAAGTTACCTTGGTATTTGCTTGATCACCAATTTGATTTTTTTAATTGTAAATTCTGAACTTAAACCCAGTTCAGGCTTCACTTGGGAAAAATGACCCTTGACTCAGGGATCTTGGGCTTGTGCTTTTCTCAGCCCTGGTTTATCCATCAATCTGAGTTCATCTACTTACTACCTTTCAGAATTTTTCTGTTTGAAAATCCTTTGGAGTGTAGCTAATATGAGTATCTAAATTGGGGTTTTCCCCAAAAATACTTATTTGTTTAGGTCACCTTTCTCCCTGTCCTGATTGGTAATGCCTCCTTTTTATCACATTTGAAGTTATTAAAAGTACAGAGTCTATACTCTGTACTCTGGGCCTGAAGTTTGTTTCACTTGTCTGTTCATCTAGTCTAAGCCAGAACTACTCATTTAACTTGCGTGACTTTGTTTCATTATCTGACACAGCTAGCTAGTCCCCCATCATTATATTTTTTATTAAAACTAATTAGTGCAAAAAAATAATAATAATTAGTGCCAGTCCCTGTTTTTCCTCTACTAGATATTAAATTATTTTTTGAAAACTCCATCCTCAATTCTTATTGCAGATTTTATTGATAAAACTGACAACAATGTATCTGAAGAATATATGTTAATATAAAAGAAAGATTGGACTCTAAATTAAGCCTAAAATTTAAGGTCAAAAGTAAGCTTGCCCATCCAGCCCTGCTGAGAGGGAGGAAACACTATCAGATGTGTGCAGCCATCCCAGCTTCTAGAAAGGGGGCTGTAAGACAGGCAGTGCAGGCAGTTAGCATCCCCAGGGTCCACAGCCCAGCGCTTTAGATGTTAACGCTCTTCTTCAGTTCTTGGTTCATCTCTCCTTGAACCTTTCACTCCAGCTTTATTTAAATACCAGGGTTTCTCAGGCACACATTGCAAAACCTTTGTAACAATCAAGGGGTTAAATCTAAACCTTTCAAATCAATAAGAACAAAAGTAAACACCCTAATAGAAAAACAGGCATGGACACAAATAGGCAATTTACAAAGGAAAATACACAAATTCCAATAAAATAGGGGAAAATACTCAGCCTCACTATTAATCAAAGAAGTACAATCGAAGGAACAGGGAGGTACTAGTGTGCGACAATCAATGGACAAAAATATGCTAATATGCAGTGGGGATTTGAACACCTAGGTGGCGCTGGTGGTAAAGAACCCACCTGCCAATGCAGGTCACCTAAGAGACTCTGGTTCGAGACTCCTTGGGGCCCGGAAGATCTGGAAGAGGGCATGGCAACCCACTCCAGTATTCTTCCCTGAGACTCCCATGGACAAAGGAGCCTGGTGGGCTACAGTCCGTAGGGTTGCAAAGAGTCAGACATGACTGAAGCAGCTTAGCACACACATGCATATTGCTAGTAGGGATATAATCAGCTTCTGTCTTTTTAGGGGGAATATTTGCCTTGTCTATCAAAGGCTGTAAAATATGCTTTGCCTTTGATTCAGTGATACAATTTTAGGAATGTATATAAAGGAAACGATCATACAAACATTTTTAAAAAATCTATAGGCAAAGATTCATGGCAGCATTGCTTATAATACTGAAAAGTTAAAAACAACCCAAAATAGACAAATGCAAACATAGCCTATAGCCTGGCTCAAGTGAATTTGGAGACCATCAGTATATACATCACTTGGGAGCATTTTAGAAAATGAAGCTCAGGCCCCACCCTAGACCTACTGAATCAGAATTTGTATTTTGACAGTTTCTTAGGGCATGTGTAAAAGAAAAAAGCACAGGCAAAGATATACACTAAAATGTTAGCAGTGATTTTTCCAGGTGGTGATGCTCTCTGTTTGGTTTTCTGTTTGTTTTTATTATTGTTGTTCGCAGCAACTCCCCATCCCCACCCCAGTGCGCGCGCGCGCGCGCACACACACACACACACACACACACACCTTTATGGACTTCAACTGTAAAAAAGGAATCTCCATACTATTTTTCCCATGCTAGTAGTTGGGGCCAAGAACATAGAAAAGGTTCTGGGAACTCCAGGACAAATGAGGGTCCTCCACCCACTGGCAGGACAGATTAGATCTGCCCCCTCCCTGGATGGTTCTCCCATTCATTCTCCAAACAGCACATCTCCCAAAGAGCAAATCTGATCTTGTCAACCCTCCTTAGAACTATTCTGAAAGTGAAAATGTTACTCACTCAGTCTTGTCTAACTCTTTGCAAATCTATGAACTGTAGCCCGCCAGGCTCCTCTGTCCATGGAATTCTCCAGGCAAGAATGCCGCTGCTGCTAAGTCGCTTCAGTCGTGTCTGACTCTGTGCGACCCCGTAGACGGCAGCCCACCAGACTCCGCCATCCCTGGGATTCTCCAGGCAAGAACACTGGAGTGGGTTGCCATTCCCTTCTCCAATGCATGAAAGTGAAAAGTGAAAGTGAAGTCGCTCAGTCATGTCCTACTTTTAGCGACCCCATGGACTGCAGCCTACCAGGCTCCTCTGTACATGGGATTTTCCAGGCAAGAATACTGGGGTGGATAACCATCCCCCTCTCCAGGTGATCTTTCTGACCCAGGGATCAAACCTGGGTTTCCCACACTGCAGGCAGATTCTTTACCATTTGTGCCATCAGGAAAGCCCTGTAATCCAATTTCCCAAGGCCCCAGCATTGGCAGTGCAGTCTTAACCACTGGACCACCAGGAAAGTCCTGAATGTAACCCAGTTCCTTAAAGGCTACAAGGTCCTGTTGGATCTGCCCTGTCACTCCAGGGCAATGAAGTGTATTTCCCTCGGGTGCCTAGTTCTCTCCCATATTTTCACACATCGTTCCCTACCTTTGCCTGGAAACTCAGCCCACCACCTCGCTGACTGCCTTCTAGCCCCAGGCCTCCTGAGGCCAGGACGTCATCTCTTCCAGGAAGCCTTCCCAGGAATGGTTGCTGCTGCTGGTGCTAAGTCGCTTCAGTCGTGTCCGACTCTGTGCGACCCCAGAGATGACAGCCCACCAGGCTCCCCCGTCCCTGGGATTCTCCAGGCAAGAACACTGGAGTGGGTTGCCATTTCCTTCTCCAACAGGAATGGTTAGGGGTCCCAATAGCATAGGCACCTGGTCTATGGCGCCACAATCAGGTTGTCAGATTCATGAGGGCTGAGGCCGCATCCCCATGGCCTTTGTTCTCTGCATTGAGTGGGGACATTTTGAGGCCCAGATTCAGTGACATCCCTAAGGTGTCTGCTGGCTCTGTCATTTGGTCCTCTCAGGGGCAGTTCTGGTGTAGAACATGGCAGCTGCCTGGGAGTGGCTATTTTTGGGGGTGCGGCCCGGCCCTTGGGAGGATGATGAAAGGAGTGCATGTTTCTTTAAAGCAGAAGACACCCCTACTCTAGGGAGGATGCCCCTCACAAACATGGGTGAAGCCCTTCGGCCTGCCCCAGGGCCTGCCCCTCTATGGTCCCTGTTGCAAATGCATTTTCTAGTTCCTCTCCCTCTGATGGGCACTTTCTTTATGAGAATGTGTCCATGGTAGACAAATGCAGAGGCTGTGGTGGGAGGTGCCTAGATGCTCTTCCTGGCACACCTGAGCCAGGACAAATCCTCACAGAATCCTCTTTGGCCCCTATCTTCCCCACCCTCGACCAGACAGCCTCACATCCAGCTGTGCTGTGGATCCAGTAATCATATCACTGTGCTGATATTATTCTTGCTTCTTCAGCTATTCCCATACTAAGATGGGGGGGGGGGAAGAAATTATGTAGGCAGTGGTGGAGAAATTAAATGCTAATTGGCATTATAATTATTGTGTGATTCATCTGTCTCCTCCACTGGACTGTGAACTTTTTGAAGATAAGGACCCTTGCCTCCCAGCCTAAAGGAGGGACTCAATAAATGTTTGTTAAAAGGATAACAGGGCTTACTAGTTTGTGTTAGTGGTAAAGAAACTGACCACCCAATGCAGGAGGCATAAGAGATGTGGGTTCAATCCCTGGGTCGAGAAGATCCCCTGGAGAAGGAAATGGCTACCTACTCCAGTATTCTTGTATCTTGTATTCTCCAGTATCCCCTAGAGAATCCCATGTACAGAGGAGCCTGGAAGGTTACAGTCTATAGAGTTGCAAAGAGTCAGATACCACTGAAGTGATTTAGCACACAAAAGGATAACAACAGACTGGTTCAAGATTGGGAAAAGAGTATGTCAAGGGTGGATATTGTCACTCTGCTTATTTAACTTATATGCAGAGTACATCACACAAAATACCAGGCTGGATGAATCACAAGCTGGAATCAAGTTTGCCCAGAGAAATATCAATAATGTCAGATATGCAGAAGATACCACCATAATGGTAGAAAGTGAAGAGAAACTAAAGAGTCTCTTGATGAAGGTGAAAGAGGAGAGTGAAAAAGCTGGCTTGAAATTCAACATTCAAAAAACTAAGATCATAGCATCCAGTCTCATAACTTCATGGCAAATTGATGGGAGGAAAAGAAACAGTGGCAGACTTTATTTTGGGGGGCTCCAAAATCACTGCGGATGGTGACTACAGCCATGAAATTAAAAGACGCTTATTCCTTGGAAGAAAAGCTATGACAAATCTAGACAGTGTATTAAAAAACAGAGACATCACTTTGCCAACAAAGGTATATCCAGTCAAAGCTATGGTCTTCCCAGTAGTCGTGTACAGATGTGAGAGTTGGACCACCCAGAAGGCTGAGCACTGAAGAGCTGATGCTTTTGAACTGTGGTGCTGGAGAAGACTGTTGAGAGTTCCTTGGACAGCAAGGAGATCAAACTAATCAATCCTAAAGGAAGTCAACCCTGAATATTCACTGGAAGATCTGATGCTGAGGCTGAAGCTCCAATATTTTGGCCACTTGATGTGAAGAGCCAACTTATTGGAAAAGACCCTGATGCTAGGAAAGACTGAAGGCAGGAGGAGAAGGAGGTGACAGAGGATGAGATGCTTGGATGGCATCATCGACTCAATGAATATGAGTTTGAACAAACTCTAAGAGATAGTAAAGGACAGGCAAGCCTGGTGTGCTGCAGTCCATGGGCTGCAAAGAGTTAGACATGACTGACAGACTGAAAAACAAAAAGGATAAAGTGGGAGGAGTTTGACCTGGCCCTGAGGCAGGATGAAAATCTGATTGTTGGGCAGATTATGTTAATAAAGCCACTGGATGAAATTTGAGCAGAACTATTCAAATCCCGAAAGGATGATGCCATCAAGATTTGGCATTCATTATGTCGGCAAATCTGGAAGACCCAGCAGTGGCCACAGGACTGGAAAAGGTCAATCCTCATCCCAATCCCCAAGGAGGGTAGTACCAAAGAATGTGCTAACCATTGGGTGATTGCAATCATCTCCCTTGCTAGTAAGGTCATGCTTAAAATCTTACATGCTAGGCTTCAGCATTATGTGAACCAAGAAATTCCAGATGTCCAAGCTGGCTTTAGAAAAGGAAGCGAAACTAGAGATCAAATTGCCAACATTCACTGGATTACATAGAAAGCAAGGGAATTTCAGAAAAAACATCTATCTCTGTTTCATCGCCTACGCTAAAGCCTTTGATTGTGTGGATCATAATAAAGTGTAGAAAGCTCTTAAAGAGATAGGAATACCAGACCATCTTACCTGTCTCCCAAGAAACCTTTATGTGGGTCAAAAAGCAATAGTTAGAACCCTGTATGGAACAACTGATTGGTTCAAGATCAAGAAAAAAGTATGAGAAAAAAAAAAAAAAAGAAAAGTACGACAGGGCTGTCTGCTGTCACCCTGTTTGTTTAACCTATATGCTGAGCACATCATGAGAAATGCTGGGCTGGATGAGTTACAAGCTGGAATCAAGATAGGCGGGAGAAACATCAACAACCTCAGATATGCAGATGATACCACTCTAATGGCAGAAAGTGAGGAAGAACTAAAGAGCCTCTTGATGAGGGTGAAGGAGGAGAATGAAAGAGCTGACTTAAGACTAAATATTAAAAAAACTAAGATCATGGCATCCGTCCCCATTACTGCATGACAAATAGAAGGGGAAAAGGTGGAAATAGTGACAGATTTTTTCTTCTTGGGCTCCAAAATCACTGGACAGTGACTGCAGCCATGAAATCAGAAGACAATTGCTTCTTGGCAGGAAAGCAATGACAAACCGAGACAGTGTGTTGAAAAGCAGAGACATTACTCTGCTGACAAAGGTCCGTATAGTCAAGGTTATGGTCTTCCCAGTGGTAACGTATGATAGTGAAACCTAGACTGTAAAGAAGGCTGAGCACCAAAGAATTGATGCCTTTGAACTGTGGTGCTGGACAAGGCTCCTGAAAGTCCCTTGGACAGCAAGGAGATCAAACCAGTCAATCTTAAGGGAGATCAACCCTAAACATTCACTGGAAGGACTGATGCTGAAGCTGAAGCTCCAGTATTTTGGTCATCTGATGCGAACAGATGACTCATTGGAAAAGTCCCTGATGCTGGGAAAGAATGAGGGCAGAAGGAGAAGAGGGTGTCAGAGGATGAGATGGCTGGATGGCATCACCCAAGCAATGAACATGAACTTGGGCAAACTTCGGGAGATGGTGAGGGACAGGGAGGCCTGGCATGCTGCAGTCCATGGGGTTGCAAAGAGTCAGACACGACTGGGCGACTGAACGACAACACAGCTGGGCTGCCAGAATACCAACCTTTAGAATCTCTTCTCCCAGCTCTTCTGAGGCCCTTCCCTTCCTTTCCCCTCTCACCCTAGGCACAGACCCTAGTCAGACACTAGAGGGTCTTCCCACCCTCAACCTCCTCATCTAGGGTGGGGTCAGCATCCACCACCCCAAACTCTACCCTCTCCCTGATGAACTGCTTGTCTCCCCATGCCCCACCCCGATGGAAGGAATGGCTCATATGGAGATATACCAAGGAACAATAGCTCTTAAGGAAAGAAGAAACAGGACTTTCTTCATGGTCAGTGGTTAAGAACCCACCTGCCAGTGCAGGGGACACAGGTTTGATCCCTGGCCTTGGAAGAGTCCACATGCCATGGAGCAGCAGAGCCCACGCACCCTAGAGCCTGTGCTCTGCAACAAGAGACGCCACTACAGTGAGAAGCCTGAGCACCACAGTGAAGAGTAGCCCCCGCTCGCCGCAATGAGAGAAAGTCTGTACAGAGCAACAGAGACCCAGTGCAGCCAAAAATAAAGGTTTTAAAACAAAGAAAGAAAGAAGGATCAACCAGGACCTGGACTGGACTTTGACCTGCGATGAGGTTTTTGGCCCCAGAAGCAGACTCCTCAATCAGCCCCCACAAAGACCTTGCGTCCCAGTCCTCTTTCCAGGGATGGCCCCCTCTAGCCTCCCCTCGGGCACATTTTCAGGGCAGCCTCTGCAGTTCCTCCCATCTGAGCTCCTACGTGGTCCCAAAGATTTAAATCCAAAAAATACATGGCATACATCTATGCTGTGCTGTAATAATGCCTGCTAGCACCACTCACCACTTAAGTGCCAACCACTTTACCTACATTGTTGAGATTGAATTCTTCCAACGGTCTTGTAGAGTAGCTCATATCAGTATCTCCTTTTGCAGCTGGAGACTAAGATTCAGAGAGGTCAAGCAACTCACCCTAAGCCACACAGCTACAAGAGAAGTTGAATCTAAATTTGAACCCGGATCTGTGTGACTCCTGAGCCTGAACGCTTAAGCATTATACAAAGCGCAACCTGTGTGGTTTCATATTCCTGGAGTGTACAAAAGTCCCTTCCCTTAGAGGCTTCGCTGTATGTTGGGAAACAGACATCAGTCACAGAGATCTTAACGCACTTATGTAATTACAAACTCTCCTAGATACTCTCCAGGAAAAGTGCCTAAAGCAAGGAGAACAACACAGAACCAGACTGGGAGTCAGAGAGGCTTCTGTGAGGAGATAGTCTTTAGTAAACCTAAACACAGAAATGGTATGGACCTAACAGAAGCAGAAGATATTAAGAAGAGGTGGCAAGAATACACAGAAGAACTGTACAAAAAAGATCTTCACAACCAAGATAATCACGATGGTGTGTTCACTCACCTAGAGCCAGACATCCTGGAATGTGAAGTCAAGTGGGCCTTAGAAAGCATCACTATGAACAAAGCTAGTGGAGGTGATAGAATTCCAGTTGAGCTATTCTAAATCCTGAAAGATGATGCTATGAAAGTGCTGCACTCAATATGCCAGCAATTTGGAAAACTCAGCAGTGGCCACAGGACTGGAAAAGGTCAGTTTTCATTCCAATCCCAAAGAAAGGCAATGCCAAAGAATGCTCAAACTATCACACAATTACACTCATCTCACACGCTAGTAAAGTAATGCTCAGAATTCTACAAGCCAGGCTTCAGCAATACATGAACCGTGAACTTCCAGATGTTCAACCTGGTTTTAGAAAAGGCAGGGGAACCAGAGATCAAATTGCCAACATCTGCTGGATCATGGAAAAAGCAAGAGAGTTCCAGAAAAACATCTATTTCTGTTTTATTGACTATGCCAAAGCCTTTGACTGTGTGGATCACAATAAACTGTGGAAAATTCTGAAAGAGATGGGAATACCAGACCACCTGAGCTGCCTCCTGAGAAATCTGTATGCAGGTCAGGAAGCAACAGTTAGAACTGGACATGCAACAACAGACTGGTTCCAAATAGGAAAAGGAGTACGTCAAGGCTGTATATTGTCACCCTGCTTATTTAACTTCTATGCAGAGTACATTATGAGAAATGCTGGGCTGGAAGAAGCACAAGCTGGAATCAAGATTTCTGGGAGAAATATCAATAACCTCGGATATGCAGATGACACCACCCTTATGGCAGAAAGTGAAGAGGAATTCAAAAGCCTCTTGATGAAAGTGAAAGAGGAGAGTGAAAAAGTTGACTTAAAGCTCAACATGCAGAAAACTAAGATCATGGCATCTGGTCTCATCACTTCATGGCAAATAGATGGGGAAACAGTGGAAACAGTGTCAGACTTTATTTTTGGGGGCTCCAAAATCACTGCAGATGGTGATTGCAGCCATGAAATTAAAAGACGCTTACTCCTTGGAAGGAAAGTTATGACCAACCTAGATAGCATATTCAAAAGCAGAGACGTTACTTTGCCAACAAAAGTCCGTCTAGTCAAGGCTATGGTTTTTCCAGTGGTCATGTATGGATGTGAGAGTTGGACTGTGTAGAAAGCTGAGCACCGAAGAATTGATGCTTTTGAACTGTGGTGTTGGAGAAGACTCTTGAGAGTCCCTTGGACTGCAAGGAGATCCAACCAATCCATTCTAAAGGAGATCAGTCCTGGGTGTTCATTGGAAGGACTGATGCTAAAGCTGAAACTCCAATGCTTTGGCCACCTCATGCGAAGAGTTGACTCATTGGAAAAGACTCTGATGCTGGGAGGGATTGGGGGCAGAAGGAGAAGGGGACAACAGAGGATGAGATGGCTGGATGGCATCACTGACTCGATGGACATGGGTTTGGGTGAACTCCGGGAGTTGGTGATGGACAGGGAAGCCTGGCGTGCTGCAGTTCATGGGGTCACAAAGAGTAGGACACGACTGAGCGACTGAACTGAACTGAACTGAACTGAATTAAAACCTAAACAGCGTATTAAAGAGCAAAGATCTCACTTTGCTGACAAAAGTCCATATAGTCAAAATTATGGTCTTTCCAGTGGTCATGTACAGATGCAAGTGTTGGACCATGAAGAAGGCTGAGCACTGAAGAATTGATCAAGCTTTTGAACTGTGGTATTGAAGACTCTTGAGAGTCCCTTGGACAGCAAGGAGATCACATCAGTCAGTCATAAAGGAAATCAACATTGAAAATTCTACGCAAGTACTGATGCTGAAGCTGAAGGTCCAGTACTTTGGTCATCTGATAGGAAGAGCTGACTCAGTGGAAAAGACCCTGATGCTGGGAAAGACTGAAGGCAAAAGGAGAAGAGCGTGGCAGAGGATGGGATGGTTGGATAGCATCACCTATTCAATGGACATGAACTTGGGCAAACTCTGGGAGATAGTGAGGGACAAGGAGGCCTGGAATGCTGTAGTCCATGAAGTTGCAAAGAGTCAGACAAGACTTAGTGACTGAACAACAGATGTCCTGAGGCAGCAGGGAGTACAGTGCCTTTAATGAGTGTTTTAGAAAAACAGAACAAAGGCCTGTATGGCTGGAGCCCAGAGAGCGAGGGACAGTGGGGCAGGACGGGGTGGAGAGTGGCCAGTTGCCACATCACTCAGGGCCTGGTAGGTCATGGCAGGGGGCTTGGAGTTCATGGTGAAGGCACAGGGAGCTTTTAAAGGGTTCTCAATAGAGTTGTGAATTCAGATTTGCTTTTTAGAAAGATCACCCCGGCTGCTGTGTGGAGAACAGATTGAAAGGGGCAGTGGTTGCTGGGGTCCAGGAGAGATGTGATATGGCTTGAAGTGGGACGGTAGAGCCAGGGAGGTAAGAGGAATAGGGATCAGGACAGAGTTTTGAAAGTCAGGTCAATAGGATTGGATGTGGGCTGCAAGGGTGAAGAATCAACACAGACTCTGTACACCTGGATAGAGACTGGTGCTTTTACTGAAATGCTCAAGAATGAGGGAGGAGCAGGTTTAGAGGAGAATCAAGAGTTTGCTTTTGCCGAGTTTGAGGTGCCTGCAAATGTCCAAGTAGTGGGATAGAGTCAGTCTATCTTTGTATCCCCAGAGTCAGCACAAACAAGTGTTAGTTGCTCAGTTATGTCTGATTCTTTGTGACCCCATAGACTCTAGCCCGTCAGGCTCTTCTGTCCCTCAGATTTTCTAGGCGAGAATACTGGAGTGGGTTGCCATTTCCTTCTCCAAGCACAAAATAGGTCCTATTTAAAATATCTTTAAATAAAAGAATGCACTGGAATTCCCTGGTAGTCCAGTGGTTAGGACTCCAAGCTTCCACTTGCCAAGGGCCAGGGGTTGAATCCCTGGCTGGGGAACTGAGACCCCGCAAGCTGCTCGGCCAAAAAACAACAACAGCAAGGAATGTACGTGGGTTGAATTTGAGTCAATTCTTGAGGAATGGAGGGGATTTGGCTTTGAGATGAAGATATTTTGGTGCCTGAGATAAAAATGGTACAAAACAAACAAACAAAAAACAAGCCAAGTAGAAGAGCTGGTGGAAGCAAGGGAGAAAGGCATGAATGTGATGTAGAGGGGGCCCACAGGGCACCTCCTGTTGTGCCTCTCCATGGCTTCTGTGCCTTTGCTGGAATGCTGAGCCATCCTCTGCTGGGCGGGAAGGTGAATCAGAGCCAGAAAGAAACTTTTGTTAAATGTAGAGATCCAAGGTGTATTTATGGGTATGTGTGTGTCTGCCTCAGGGCACTTTTATATTTGTATTTTTATATTTTGTAGGCTAGGAGGCACTGGTCTTTCCAACTGACTTTGTCTGCAAGGCTGAATTGAGCCTGAATTCTCTTTCTCTATACCTAGACTGACCTGGCTGCAGAAGCTCCCCCCAGTGATCCAAGCTGAATAGGTCAGGCTGTGTCAATGTGTTTCTGTTGCTTATAGATCATGGCTTCTTTCCTGGGCAACTAGTTATCAGGCCCTTTGCCCAAAGCTCCTGAGAAAGATGTTTACATTCAGCAGCTTAGTCCATAGGCAAAGATTGGAATGCTACTGACTCAGAGGTGAAAGTCAAAGGCATCATTAACATACAAACGTAGTCCTTCCTGGTCCTTTACTCATTCAGTTCATCATTCACTCTCCTTTTTTACAAATATCCTCAGGCTCAGTGTCTGTTTCAGGCTACTTAACGTCAAGCTGAGCTATTTCAAATTATAAAAGGTGATGCTGTTAAAGTGCTACAATGAATATGCCAGCAAATTTGAAAAACTCAGCAGTGGCCACAGGACTGGAAAAGGTCAATTTTCATTCCAGTCCCAAAGAAGGGCAATGACAAAGAATGTTCAGACTACCACACAATGTCCTCATCTCACATGCTAGCAAGGTAATGCTGAAAATCCCTCAAGCTAGGCTTCAACTGTACGTGAACCGAGAACTTCCAGATGTACAAGCTGGGTTTAGAAAAGACAGAGGAAGCAGATCAAGCTGCCAACATCTGCTGGATCATAGAAAAAGCATGGGAATTCCAGAAAAGCATCTACTTCTGCTTCATTGACTGTGCTAAAGCCTTTGACTATGTGGATCACAACAAACTATAGAAAATTCTTAAAGAGATAGGAATACTGGACCACTTTACCTGCCTCCTGAGAAATCTGTATACAGGTCAAGAAGCAACAGTTAGAACCAGACATGAAACAATGGACTGGTTCCAAACGGGGAAAGGAGTACGTCAAGGCTATATATTGTCACCCTGCTTATTTACATCATGTGTAATACAGGGCTGGATGAAGCACAAGCTGGAATCAAGATTGCCAGGAGAAATATCAATAGCCTCTGATATGCAGATGACACCACCCTCATGACAGGAAGCAAGAGGAACTAAACAGCCTCTTGATGAAAGTGAAAGAGGAGAGTAAAAAAGCTAGCTTAAAACTCAGTATCAAAAAAAACGAAAAAAAAAAATTAAAATTAAAAAAAAAAAAAAAACAACAACGAAGATCATGGCATCTGGTCCCATCACTTCATGGCAAATAGATGGGGAAACAATGGAAACAGTGACAGACTTTATTTTCTTGGGCTCCAAAATGACTGCTGACAGTGACTGAAGCCATGAAATGAAAAGATGCTCCTTGGAAGAAAAGCTATGACAAAACTAGACAGCATATTAAAAAGCAGGGACATCACTTTGCCAACAAAGGTCCATCTAGTCAAAGCTATGGTTTTTCCAGTAGTCATGTACAGATATGAGAGTTGAACTATAAAGAAAGCTGAACACCAAAGAATTGATGTTTTTGAACTGTAGTGCTGGAGAAGACTCTTGAGAGTCCCGTGGACTGCAAGGAGATCAAACCAGTCGATCCTAAAGGAAATCAATCCTGAATATTCACTGGAAGGACTGATGCTGAAGCTGAACCCCAATAATTTGGCCACTTGATGTGAAGAGCCGATTCACTGGTAAAGAGCCTGATCCTGAGAAAGACTGAAGGCAGGAGGAGAAGGGGACGACAGAGGATGAGATGGTTGGATGGCATCACCAACTCGATGGACATGAGTTTGAGAAAGCTCTGGGAGATAATGGAGGACAGGGAAGCCTGGCGTGCTGCAGTGTATGCAGTTACAAAGAGTCAGACATGACTAAGTGACTGAACAACTTCCCTGCCTTCTAGTTTCCTCAGCTATAACATGGGGATGGTGAGACTTCCCCAATCCTTAAAGCTTCACCTTCCAATGCAAGGTGTGTAGGTCCCACCTGTGGTCAGGGTGCTAAGATCTCAAGTGCCTCAGGACCAAAAAACTAGAAGGTAAACAACAGAAACAATATTGTAACAAATCCAATAGACTTTAAAAAGAGTCCACATAAAAGGCAGTGGGGGAAGGACCGGCTGGGATAAACTGGAGAGTAGCACTGAAACATACACATTATCTTATGTAAAATAGATGGCCAGTGGGAATTTGCTGTATGACACCGGCTTAAGAATCTGCCTGCAATTCAGGAGACCCAGGTTCAATCCCTGAGTCAGGAAGACCTTGAAGAAGGGAACGGTTACCCACCCAGCATTCTTGCCTGGAGAATTCCACAGACAGAGGAGCCTGGCAGGCACAGCCCATGGGGTCACAAAGAGTCAGATGTGACTGAGTGACTAACACTGTCACAGAGAGCTCAAACCTTGTGATCTGTGACAACCTAGAGGGGTGGGTTGGCGCGGGAGGGAGGCTCAAGAGGGAGGGGACATATGTATACCTATGGCTGATTCATGTTAGTATATGGCAGAAACCAACACAATATTATTGTAAAGCAGTTATCCTCCAATTAAAAATAAATTAACATTTTTTAAATGGCCCGCACAAAGAAGTCTAGAAAAATAAAAATAAATAAAATGGGGATGGTAATAATGACTTCTTCAAAAATTCATCCTGAGGATAAAATCCCAGACTTCCTTGGTGATCCAGTGGCGAAGAATCCACCTGCCAATGCAGGTGTCGGAAGATTCTACACGCGGCAGAGCAGCTAAACCCATGTGCTGTGTGCATGCTGTGTGCTCAGTCATGTCTGAGTCTGAGTGACCCCATGGAGTGCCAAACTCCTCTCTCCATGGGATTTTCCAGGCAAGAATACTGGAGTGGGTTGCCATTTCCTACTCCAGGGAATCTTCCTGACTCAGGAATCAAATGTGAGTCTCTCTGATCCCCTGCTTTGGCAGGTGGATTCTTTACCACTGTACCGCCTGGGAAGCCTGTACGCCACAGCTATTGAGCTTGTGCTCTAGCGCCTGAGAGCCACAACTACTGAAGCCCCTGCATCCTGCAGCCTGTGCCCTGCAACAAGAGAAGCCACCACCGTGAAAACCCCGTGCACCGCGACGAAGAGTAACCACTGCTTGCCACAACTAGAGAAGGCCTGTGTGCAGCAGCGAACACCCAGTGCAACCAAAAGTTTTTTTAGAAAACGAAAACTTCAGAAATACCATTTGACTCAATATAATATTTAGTGAGCACACGCGAAGAGCCAGGGCTGTCCTAAGTGCTGAGGATCTTGGTGAACAAAACACAGATCCCTGCCCCCACGGTGGCAGGTATTCTAATGGGGAGAGTTGAACAACAGAACACTAAATAAAGCATGTAGTGGTGGTCCCGGAAGGCTTCAGTGAGGAGGTGATATGTCAGCAAGGCCCTAAAGGAGGTGAGGGAACAAGCCATTCGGATTTGAGGGGATAGGGAAGTGGAACAGTGAAGGAGGGAGGGGATGACACAGGGTTGAGGGTGGGGGGAGCCTGCAGGCCATTATGAGGACTTGGCTTCCCTCCAGAATTAGATGAGAAGTCATTTGATGGTTTTAAGAGGAGTAACTTGATCTGGCATCTAGTATTAAAGAATCACTCTGCCTGCTGTGGTGAGCAGACAGCAAGGGGCCTGGGAGAAGCAAGAATTATGCTGATCAGGCTACAGATGATGGTGGCTTGGATCAGGTGGTCACAATGGAGGTGGAGGAAAGTGCTGGGTTATGGATAAATTTTGGAGGCAGAACAGAACTAAATAAATGTTAGTGTCAATGCACCATAAGCACAATTCATACAAGAAAAAATTGATAAATGAGACTTCATCAAAATTAATAACTCTTGTGCTTCAAAAGACACTGTTAAAATGAAGACAGGGAAAACTCCCTGGCAGTCCAGTGGTTAGGACTCCACACTCTCACTGCTGAGGGCACAGGTTCAAATCCCTGTTTGGGGAACTAAGATCCCACATGCTCTGCAGCACAGCCAAAAAATGGAAGGGAGAAAAAAAGTCGCAGAGTGAAACAAAATACGTTTAAAGCCTATATCTGATAAAGGACTTGTATCTAAAATATATAAAGAACTTTTACAACTCAGTATTAAGACAAACAACCCAGTTTAAAAATAAGCAAAATATTTGAAGAGACATTTCACCAAAGAAGATATGTTAATGGTCAATATGCAAATAAAAATATGCTCAACATTATTTGTCATCAAGGAAATACAAATTAAAATCTCAATGAGGGAATTCCCTGGTGGTCCAATGGTCAGGACTCAGCACTTCCACTGCTAGGGGTCCAGATTCAATCCCTATTCAGGGAACTATGATCTCGCAAGCAGAGCTGCATGGCCTAGAAGTAAATTTTAATAATAAACAAAATAAAAGCCCACTGAGATACCACTTTATATCCACTGCTGCTGCTGCTGGTGCTAAGTCGCTTCAGTCATGTCCAACTTTGTGCGACCCCATAGACGGCAGCCCACCAGGCTCCCCCATCCCTGGGATTCTCCAGGCAAGAACACTGGAGTGGGTTGCCATTTCCTTCTCCAATGCATGAAAGTGAAAAGTGAAAGTGAAATCACTCAATCGTGTCCGACTCTTAGTGACCCCATAGACTGCAGCCCACCAGGCTCCTCCATCCATGGGATTTTCCAGGCAAAAGTACTGGAGTGGGGTGCCATTGTCTTCTCCGTTATATCCACTAGAGTGGCTATAATAATAAAAAAAAAAAAAAAACAGTAACAAACACTGGCAAGGATGTGGAGAAATGTGAAGAGAGTAATGAGAATGTGAAATGGTACAGTTGCTTTGGAAAACAGTTTGGGAATTTCTTAAAAAGATAACCATAAATTTACCATCAGTTCAGTTCAGTTCAGTCGCTCAGTCGTGTCCGACTCTTTGCAACCCCATGAATCGCAGCACACCAGGCCTCCCTGTCCATCACCAACTCCCAGAGTTCACTCAGACTCATGTCCATCGAATCAATGATGCTATCCAGCCATCTCATCCTCTGTCATCCCCTTCTCCTCCTGCCCCCAATCCCTCCCAGCATCAGAGTCTTTTCCAGTGAGTCAACTCTTCACATGAGGTGGCCAAAGTACTGGAGTTTCAGCTTCAGCATCATTCCCTCCAAAGAAATCCCAGGGCTGATCTCCTTCAGAATGGACTGGTTGGATCTCCTTGCAGTCCAAGGGACTCTCAAGAGTCTTCTCCAACACCACAGTTCAAAAGCATCAATTCTTCAGCGCTCAGCCTTCTTCACAGTCCAACTCTCACATCCATACATGACCACAGGAAAAACCATAGCCTTGACTAGATGGACCTTTGTTGGCAAAGTAACGCCTCTGCTTTTCAATATGCTATCTAGGTTGGTTATAACTTTCCTTCCAAGGAGTAAGCGTCTTTTAATCTCATGGCTGCAGTCACCATTGCAGTGATTTTGGAGCCCAAAAAAATAAAGTCTGACACTGTTTCCCCATCTATTTGCCATGAAGTGATGGGACTGGATGCCATGATCTTCGTTTTCTGAATGTTGAGCTTTAAGCCAACTTTTTCACTCTCCTCTTTCACTTTCATCAAGAGGCTTTTGAGTTCCTCTTCACTTTCTGCCATAAGGGTGGTGTCATCTGCATATCTGAGGTTATTGATATTTCTCCCGGCAATCTTGATTCCAGCTTGTGCTTCTTCCAATCCAGCGTTTCTCATGATGTACTCTGCATATAAGTTAAATAAGCAGGGTGACAATATACAGCCTTGACATACTCCTTTTCCTATTTGGAACCAGTCTGTTGTTGCATGTCCAGTTCTAACTGTTGCTTCCTGACCTGCATACAGATTTCTCAGGAGGCAGCTCAGGTGGTCTGGTATTCCCATCTCTTTCAGAATTTTCCACAGTTTATTGTGATCCACACAGTCAAAGGCTTTGGCATAGTCAATAAAGCAGAAATAGATGTTTTTCTGGAACTCTCTTGCTTTTTCCATGATCCAGTAGATGTTGGCAATTTGATCTCTGGTTCCTCTGCCTTTTCTAAAACCAGCTTGAACATCTGGAAGTTCACAGTTCACGTATTGCTGAAGCCTAGCTTGGAGAATTTTGAGCATTACTTTACTAGCATGTGAGATGAGTGCAATTGTGTGGTAGTTTGAGCATTCTTTGGCATTGCCTTTCTTTGGGATTGGAATGAAAACTGACCTTTTCCAGTCCTGTGGCCACTGCTGAGTTTTCCAAATTGCTGGCATATTGAGTGCAGCACTTTCACAGCATCATCTTTCAGGATTTGGAATAGCTCCACTGGAATTCCATCACCTCCACTAGCATTGTTCGTAGTGATGCTTTCTAAGGCCCACTTGACTTCACATTCTAGGATATCTGGCTCTAGGTCAGTGATCACACCATCATGATTATCTGAGTCGTGAAGATCTTTTTTGTACAGTTCTTCTGTATATTCTTGTCACCTCTTCTTAATATCTTCTGCTTCTGTTAGGTCCATACCATTTCTGTCCTTTATCGAGCCCATCTTTGCATGAAATGTTCCCTTGGTATCTCTAATTTTCTTGAAGAGATCTCTAGTCTTTCCCATTCTGTTGTTTTCCTCTATTTCTTTGCACTGATTGTTGAGGAAGGCTTTCTTATCTCTTCTTGCTGTTCTTTGGAACTCTGCATTCAGATGTTTATATCTTTCCTTTTCTCCTTTGCTTTTCACTTCTCTTCTTTTCACAGCTATTTGTAAGGCCTCCCCAGACAGCCATTTTGCTTTTTTGCATTTCTTTTCCATGGGGATGGTCTTGATCCCTGTCTCTTGTACAATGTCATGAACCTCATTCCATAGTTCATCAGGCACTCTATCAGATCTAGACCCTTAAATCTATTTCTCACTTCCACTGTATAATCATAAGGGATTTGATTTAGGTCATACCTGAATGGTCTAGTGCTTTTCCCTACTTTCTTCAGTTTAAGTCTGAATTTGGTAATCAGGAGTTCATGATCTGAGCCACAGTCAGCTCCTGGTCTTGTTTTTGTTGACTGTATAGAGCTTCTCCATCTTCGGCTGCAAAGAATATAATCAGTCTGATTTCGGTGTTAACCATCTGGTGATGTCCATGTGTAGAGTCTTCTCTTGTGTTGGAAGAGGGTGTTTGCTATGACCAGTGCATTTTCTTGGCAAAACTATTAGTCTTTGCCCTGCTTCATTCCATATTCCAAGGCCAAATTTGCCTGTTACTCCAGGTGTTTCTTGACTTTCTACTTTTGTATTCCAGTCCCCTATAATGAAAAGGACATCTTTTTTGGGTGTTAGTTCTAGAAGGTCTTGTAGGTCCTCATAGAACCGTTCAACTTCAGCTTTTTCAGCATTACTGGTTGGGGCATAGACTTGGATTACTGTGATATTGAATGGTTTGCCTTGGAAACGAACAGAGATCATTCTGTCATTTTTGAGATTGCATCCAATTACTGCATTTCGGACTCTTGTTGACCATGATGGCTACTCCATTTCTTCTGAGGGATTCCTGCCTGCAGTAGTAGATATAATGGTCATCTGAGTTAAAGTCACCCATTCCAGTCCATTTTAGTTCGCTGATTCCTAGAATGTCCACATTCACTCTTGCCATCTCTTGTTTGACCACTTCCAATTTGCCTTGATTCATGGACCTGACATTCCAGGTTCCTATGCAATATTGCTCTTTACAGCATCAGACCTTGCTTCTATCACCAGTCACATCCACAGCTGGGTATTGTTTTTGCTTTGGCTCCATCCCTTCATTCTTTCTGGAGTTATTTCTCCACTGATCTCCAGTAGCATATTGGGCACCTACTGACCTGGGGAGTTCCTCTTTCAGTATCCTATCATTTTGCCTTTTCATACTGTTCATGGGGTTCTCAAGGCAAGAATACTGAAGTAGTTTGCCATTCCCTTCTCCAGTGGACCACAGTCTGTCAGATCTCTCCACCATGACCCGCCCGTCTTGGGTTGCCCCACAGGCATGGCTTAGTTTCTTTGAGTTAGACAAGGCTGTGGTCCTAGTGTAATTAGGTTGACTAGTTTTCTGTGAGTATGGTTTCAGTGTGTCTGCCCTCTGATGCCCTCTTGCAACCCTACCATCTTACTTGGGTGTGGGGTATCTCTTCACGGCTGTTCCATAAGACACAGAAATCCCACTCCTAGTTATCTATCTCTAGTTCCAAATCGGAAAAGGAGTACATCAAGGCTGTATATCATCACCCTGCTTATTTAACTTATATGCAGAGTACATCATGAGAAATGCTGGACTGGATGAAGTACAAGCTGGAATAAATTTACCATAAGACACAGAAATCCCACTCCTAATCATCTATCTCTGGCTCCAAATCAGGAAATAAGTATGTCAAGCCTATATATTGTCACCCTGCTTATTTAACTTATATGCAGAGTACATCATGAGAAATTCTGGGCTGAATGAAGCACAAGCTGGAACCAAGATTGCCAGGAGAAATATCAATAACCTCAGATATGCAGATGACACCACCCTCATGGCAGAAAGTGAAGAGGAACTAAAGAGCCTCTTAATGAAAGTGAAAGAGGGAGAGTGAAAAAGTTGGCTTAAAACTCAACATACAGAAAACTAAGATCATGGCATCCGGTCCCATCACTTCATGGCAAATAGATGAGGAAACAATGGAAACAGTGAGAGACTTTATTTTGGGGGGCTCCAAAATCACTGTAGATGGTGACTGCAGTTATGAAATTAAAAGACGCTTGCTCCTTGGAAGAAAAGCTATGACCAACCTAGATAGCATATTAAAAAAGCAGAGACATTACTTTGCCAACAAATGTCCATGTAGTCAAAGCTATGGTTTTCCCAGTAGTCATGCATGGATGTGAGAGTTGGACTATAAAGAAAGCTGAGCACCAAAGAATTGATGCTTTTGAACTGTGATGTTGGAGAAGACTCTTCAGAGTCTCTTGGACAGCAAGGAGATCAACCAGGGTCAGTCCCAAAGGAAATCAATCCTGAATATTCATTGGAAAGACTGATGTTGAAGCTGAAACTCCAATACTTTGGCCATCTGATGCGAAGAACTGACTCATTTGAAAAGACCCTGATGCTGAGAAAGATTGAAGCCAGGAGGAGAAGGGGACGACAGAGGATGAGCTGGTTGGATGGCATCACTGACTCAATGGACATGAGTTTGAGTAAATTCCAGGAGTTGGTGATGGACAGGGAGGCCTGACATGCTGCGGTCTATGGGGTGGCAAAGAGTCAGACACGACTGAGCGACTAAACTGAACTGAATTATCTATCCAAGTGAAAACATCCATTCGCATGAAAACTCATACATAAATGTTGACAGAATCCCTATTCATAGTTGCCAAAAAGTGGAAACAACCCAAATGTTGATCAATACTACCAAAGGATACTATTCAATACTAAAAAGAAATGAAATACTGATATATGCTATGGCATGGATGACTCTCAAAAAATTAATGCTAAAAGTCAGACACAAAAGACCATTCACTGTATGGTTCTATTTGCTTGAAATGTCCAGAAAAGGCAGTTCTATATAGATAGGAAGTAGAGTTGCCTGGGGTTGGGAGTGGGGATTGAGAGTGATTATAACTGGACATGAGGGATCTTATTGAGGTGGCAGATTTTACTGAGGTGATGGAAATATTCTGCAACTGGATTGGTTGATCATTATGCAGTTACCATCAACCACTACAACTATGAGTTAGTGCAGTCAATAAAGCAGATGTTTTTCTGGAATTCCCTTGTTTTTTCTATGATCAAATTTTGAGCATTACCTTGCTAGTATGTGAAATGAGTACAATTGTAGGGTAGTTTGAGCATTCTCTGGCATTGCCTTTCTTTGGGATTGGAATGAAAACTGACCTTTTCCAGTCCTGTGGCCAATGCTGAGTTTTCCAAATTTGCTGGCATATTGAGTGCAGCACTTTCACAGCATCATCTTTTAGAATCTGGAACAGCCCAGCTGGAATTCTATCACCTCCACTTGCTTTGTTCATAGTAATGCTTCCTAAGGCCCACTTGACTTTGTACTCCCGGATGTCTGGCTCTAGGTGAGTGATCACACCATCATGGTTATCTGGGTCATTAAGACCCTTTTTGTATAGTTCATCTCTGTATTCTTGCCACCTCTTCTTAATCTCTCCTGCTTCTGTTAGGTCCTTACCATTTCTGTCTTTTATTGTGCCCATTTTGGGGTGAAATATTCTCTTAGTATCTCCATTTTCTTGAAGAGATCTCTAGTCTTTCCGATTCCATTGTTTCCCTCTATTTCTTTGCATTGATCACTTAAGAAGGCTTTCTTTTCTCCCCTTTGCTAGATTGTAAACACCACAAAAACAGCTAAAGGTTTGTCCCACTCATTACTGGTAGGTGGAAAGATTCTGAGAGACTTTTTGCTGGATCTGATAGGAGTAACAGGTGCTGCTGATACTCTCTCTTTCCTCCATATCCCTAAGAATAGGGGCAGGTTGTCTGGAGCTTCAGCAATCACTTTACGGCTATGAAGTGCACATATGAAGGTCAAAGCCAGGTTGTGGAGTATGATGGAGAAAGATGAAAGGAGACTGTGTTTTTGTTGACTCTGTGGAACATTGAGCCAATGCCAATAAATGCCCCTCTTCCTTTCAAACTTTTTATTACATTTGGGAAAAATAATTTTGTTTAAGTTACTGTTGCTAGGGTTTTGTGTTTCTGGCAACAGAACACATTCCTAAATGATACCACTGATAAGACCCAAGTGATCCTCTAGAGATTTTTGTCTCATGGAAGACCATGGGCATGTAAACAAATCTAGGCACTTGTAAAGCACTTGCTTTGTGAACTCTGTGTGGGTGAAGTGATGGACCACATCAAGGAATCCCTAGTTGCAAACTGGTTTCTGGACTTTTTTTGAGGAGGGTGGGGAAGTGATTGGATGTATGGCTGCCTCACTGAGATAGGAGTCCTAGGAGGTGGAGCTCATTTCTGGAGTGAATAGATTAGTTCTTTATTGGGCATATGGGTTTTATATACCATGGCACCCCACTCCAGTACTCTTGCCTGGAAAATTCCATGGACGGAGGAGCCTGGTGGGCTATAGTCCATGGGGTCGCAGCTGATTGACTTCACTTTCACTTTTCACTTTCATGCATTGGAGAAGGAAATGGCAACCCACTCCAGTGTTCTTGCCTAGAGAATCCCAGGGACGGGGGAGCCTGGTGGGCTGCTGTCTCTGGGGTCGCAAAGAGTCGGACACGACTGAAGTGACTTAGCAGCATCGGCCCAGGTGGTGGAGGGGGTGGTGTCCGGAAATAGGAGGATATATGGATCTGAACTCAGGGGAGACTTTATTGGAATACAGAATGGGTATATCAATGTGCACTCAGTGTGCACATATGAGTGAAGCCTGAGAGTGAAAGTACATCGAGCTCTTGTTTCAGGCTTTATGCTAAGTGCTTTGTATCATCACCACCACCATCATCTTCCACCATCACAGCTAACATGTACTGAGCACTTAATACCTTCCAGCTTGACTTCTAAGTGCTCTGCCTGCAATATCTCATCCAGTTCTCACAACCAAGAAAGGGAAGTGCTATTCCAATTTTACCTATAACTAAGGATTAGAAAAATTAAGTAACTTGCTCTAGGTCATAATGCTAGAGCTGTAAAACACCTATGTGGGTTTGTAGAATGAGAAAAGAAAGAAAGAAAAGAAAGTGAAGTCACTTAGTCATGTCTGACTCTTTGCGACTCCATGGACTGTAGCCTACCACACTCCTCTGTTCATGGGATTTTCCAGGCAAGAGTACTGGAGTGGGTTGCCATTTCCTTCTCCAGAGGATCTTCCCAACCCAGGAATTGAACCTGGGTCTCCCACATTGTAGGTAGACTTTACCGTCTACCTACGGTAGGTGGCTTTACCGTCAGAGCCACCAGGGAAGTCCTCTGGTGTAGAATGAGAGAAGAGGACAAAGGTCAGAGAGCCATGAAAGACTTCAACATTTTTTTTCTTTTAAAAAATAATTTGCTTTTTAAAATTAATTTTGTAATTTAATTTTAAAAATTAATGTATCGTATACATGGAATGTTATGCATAACTTATAAGTGTATATAGCTCAAAGCAATGTGAACACATCACTTTAATAACCACCTTGCAGATGGAGAAAACAGAATATTACTAACACCACAGAAGCATTCCTTATGCTAACCGCCATCATTCCCTGTTCCCACCCAAAGTTAAACCCAACTTGGTCTTGTTTCACTATAGATTAGTTTGCTTCAGATGTGAACATTTAAGGGGTGAGAAAGGAAAGATGAGTGTAAAAGAGTGACTAAGATAAACTGGTCAGAGATACAGGAAGATGAAAGAGAAAGGGATTGAAGTTCCACCTATCATGCACACAGACCAACTGGAAAGCTAGTGATACAAAGTAACAGCAATCCTGGAAAATCGTTTTTGGCCTCAGTGGGAAATGTTACAAGATTAAATTCCTGGAGTAGTTGGTAGTAAAGTGGTGCTAGTAACTGTATCCATGCCCAGGACAGCCAGTCAGTGAAGCAAGCACCTCATGTTTGGGGGCAACACTGGAGAGTGGTGGGTGATTTTTCTTGTTACGTATACTCCAAGTTGGATTCTTCAGACTTTTAGCAATTTTCTGAGCTAACCAATATAATCTGTTACCTAACACAGTAGGTCAAGAGAGAAAACCTTTATAACTGTTGTGAAAGGCTATTGGTTGCCTACTCAAAAGTCATTCCCTCGTCTTTTTTTGAGAAATAACTCTGCTTTTTTAGGGAGAGGGTGGGGTGGGGGGGGGGGAGGACATAACCAGTCCCAGGGTGTGTGTGTGTGTGTGTGTGTGTGTGTGTTAGTTGCTTAGTCGTGTCCGGCTCTTTGCAACCCCATAGACCTCCTCCGTCCATAGGATCCTCCAGGCAAGAACACTGGAGTGGGTTGCCATTTCCTTCTCCAAAAGGAACTATAGAAAGAAAGAAAGTGAAGTTGCTCAGTCGCTTCTGACTCTTTGTGACCCCGTGGACCACAGCCCACCAGGCTCCCCCATCCATGGAATTTTCCAGGCAAGAGTACTGGAGTGGGTTGCCATCTCCTTCTCCACAGCTCCAGGGTATAAATCACAATTGCTCTACGTCCATTCCATTCTACCTAATACCATCCTTTTTGCCAGCATATATTAACTCTCATCTTTACAACAATCCTGCAAGGCAGATATTACCTTTTCCTTTTTAGTGATGTGAAAACCCAACCTCAGAGGAGCGAGTAGT
The DNA here is from genome assembly GCF_019923935.1 of Bubalus bubalis. NCBI lineage: Eukaryota > Metazoa > Chordata > Mammalia > Artiodactyla > Bovidae > Bubalus > Bubalus bubalis. The sequence goes on along the minus strand of NC_059162.1, from coordinate 102,045,275 downwards.
TTGAACACAGATCTGACTTCACAGCTCTTTTCAGTGCACCACAGACCTACTCATCTGGGGGCAATTTTGTACATCTTAATAACTCAGGTTGAGAGCATTCTACTTTTCTATTTGACCTATCAGAGTGTCCTAGCTGCTTCCTTCCCCATCACCCCTGACAATGTGGGGCTCCTTAGGGTGACTCACGACCCCTCAAGGGACAGTTCCTAATGACTTCCAGGAATCCTCCTCACCCTCCACAAGTGTGTCTAATGACTTCCAGCATCTTCTCCCTCCTCCCCAAGAGCTACTCCTAATGACCCCCAAATCTCTGCTTACTGAAGAACAGCTTTTTTTTTTTTTGAAGAACAGCTTTTTAATGACCCTAAGGACATTTGCCCTCAAAACTTGTCCTAATGACCCTCAGACCTCCTTTCCCCTTAGGAACTGCTCCTTTCAAGAAATGTTCCGGTTTACCGGCAAGTGAGGGGGTTCCCAAGACCCTTGATTCGCGTTTTAAAATCCGAGACAGCGCTGCCCAAACTGGGACAGGTTGGTCACCGAATCGGGAATTCTTTGACCTCAGAAGCTACCCCTAAGGGTCCGAAGCGCACTTTTACTTTAGGTAAGGGTTCTACTCACACCGCAAAAGACTGTACCCACCCTTTAGAAACATCCTACAACGGCATCATTACCGCCTTTACTCTGGCCAACGATCCCATTTCTAGGCACTCAACTAACTGTCTTAAGTCCAGACTAGCTACGGGCAGCCCGCCTTCGATTGGCCGGCTCTGCGACTCAGCCGACATGCTCAGTGGCCGCAGTCCCGGGTGGTACTACTTTTCCTCCTGGCAACAGCCCGAGTCGGCGCTCATAGGCTGAGCAAACTGATACGCCTGGATTTTGGGGAGGCTTCACAGCGGTTTCATTGGCGGGTTGAAGCTTATGGCGGCCCCCGGATTGGTTGACTTTGTGAAGCGCTGTGCGGCTGCGCAGAGACCGACTTTAGAGGAGGCGGAGTCTCGTCCTTCGCCGGCTGGAAAAGCAGGGTGATCGGCTAGTGGTGACAGCAGAAGTCGAGCCTTAGCCCTTTTGGGGCAGTGGGCTTTAAGTAAGAACTACCGGGTTTTTGAATCCTTTAGATTTGTTGCTTCTGTAGCCTTGACCGTGATCGTCGGTGGGGGAGGGGCGAAAAGCGGCCTTCTGCGGTGAGTGATAGGCATAGCTTTCGACCAATGGAAGCAGGCGCTTCTAAAATGAGCCCTGAGATTGGCCCGTTCCAATCTCTTTTGGCCAATGGGCGTCGGGAAGGGTGGGCGGGTCTACTGGGCCTTATTTTCTCTTCCTGCGGCCCGGCCTCACTCGCCTAGGCGGCGGGGCCGGGAGGGCCCGGACGTCTACGGGGTGAGCTTCGGAAACCTTGGAAGCGCGGGGGCTACCTTGGGAGCGATCCCTGCGGGATCCGATGCGAGGGGAGGGAGCGGGAGTTTGAGATAGTTACTAATAGCTGCCTTTACTGAGTTGATAAGTACCAGGCCTAGTGCTTAGCGTTTCGCTTGCATCATCTGAGTTAATCACAGCAACCCTGCGGGGTAAGGAGGTTGGGATCCCCATTTTACAGGAGGAGTAACTGAGACTCGGGCAATTTACACAGCCAAGGTCACACAGCGGATAAATGGCAGAGACTAGATCTGTATTCAGAGTTGTTTTAATTCTGGGGCAGTGCTCTTTTAAACCACAAGGCTTTGTTGCTGGGTGGGGGAAGGAAGGTGTCAAGGAACAGGAGCTTTCCCGAGGGAATAGATTGAGGGAAGGGGATCCTAGAGTAGAAGAAAGGGAATGAGCAGATGATGTAAGAGCAAGGAAATCGGTTGTTCAACAGTTATTGAGTGTGTACTCTTGTGTCGTGCATTGTTCTAGGTTTTGGGTATACAAAGATGGGCCAGAGGCAAATGAAGCCTCTTGTGGGGCTTTGGAGGCTTTGGGATGGGGCCTAACACTGTGTTCACATGATTTATATGTTTTTGTAAAATTTGCAAAAGTAAGATACTTTGTATTCTTTTCTTAGAAAAGGGGTCTTCAAGATTGCATAAAACTTGAGGTTCCTTTACACTTGGATCTGCCCTTGCAAAGGGCTTAGATTAAGTGGAGATTATGATGTAGGCAGCACAGAGAAATGGAGCACTGGGAATGCATTGCAGGACTTTGGGTAAATTTCCTGGTATGTAGAACAGGGATTACAGTATACCTGCCGTGCACAGTTTGTCGAGATGCATAAAAGCACCAGGAAATGGAAGCTGGAGAGATGCGGGTTCTGGGACTTGTCTTCTCTCCTACCTTAGACAGTTCTGCTCCATGCTGTCTTCCTAGTCTTTCACTAGATTGTTAGTATGTTGGAGGAGTTTTCCCCCTTCTGATCTCTCCAGCTCTCAAGGGGAACTCTTGGAGATGAACTGCCGTGATTTTGGGTCCGAGATTTGGGGGAATTGAGTAAAGAAAAGGACATAAGTTTTTTGCTTCTAAACTGACTGTTTTTAGCTGGTATGCTTGGTTCTTATTCAGTTGAAATAGTCTATTGTGTTACCAGGCAGTGGGGATGCACCCACTTAGCCGAAGGCCTCATCTAAAAACAAAGTAGTATTTATTTCACCTCCAGTCAGTTATGAAGTTTGCCCTGTACTACCAGTTTATTGCCTGTTTTAATTTTGTTCTTTGAGTTCTGGGTACAGTGCAATTGAACTCGTCTCTACCTTGATTTCATGTAACTGTGCTGAAACTGCATTTAGGTGTAGCTATGAGAACAATTTCATTTAAGGGTTTTAAAAATCATAGCTCTGGCTACTAATATCAGGATGCTTTTTAGCCCTTTAACTTTGTAATCTTGTAGCTAAGTAACTTTTCTTAAGAATCTAGAATCCTGTTTGAAATCTGTGACTTAGAAGGAAGTCCGTAGATAGATTTTTATTAAAAAAAAAAAAATCAGGTTGTAGTATATTAAGTTGAATACTTAGAATTAATTAGCCAAGTATGAACTAGGGAGCAGCTGTAAAGATGGGCGGGGCAGCTGCTTTGTCAAATGAGACCAACAACCAAATAATTAGTTTCCCTTTTTTAGTTGAGACAATGTCTCCATTAAATGAGGTTTGAAGACATGCAATTTTGATACATCAGAATCATTTAAGCAGAACCTTTTCTATCCATTTATCTTACTCATTTAAATAACCTGCCCCTGGCAGATTCCAGGTGTGAGGTCTTCTTGGTGCTGCAGACTTTCTTCCTCTTTCACTGTTTTCAGCACTGACATTCCCAGCATTCAGTCTTAATTACATCTTGTATAATTTTATGCTCTTAATGTATGTCTTCAGATTCCTGCCTGACCAAAGTGACCTCAAAAAGGAGGGAAGATGGCTTCTGAATCTGAAACCTTGAATCCCAGTGCTCGGATAATGACCTTCTACCCGACTATGGAGGAGTTCCGAAACTTCAGTCGTTACATTGCTTATATTGAATCCCAAGGAGCTCATCGGGCTGGGCTGGCTAAGGTGAGGGGTGGAGGCCTTTGGGACTGAGGGCGGCAGTAAGATTTTTCCTAAATGAAGCTTTGAAGAACAGTTTTACTGAAAGGCAAGTGGGGTGGTAGTTGAATATATGCTGTCCTATTTACAAGTTAATTCCTTTCGTTAACATCTGAAACATCTCTTTTTTAGGTTAGAGGAGAGCTGTTGAGAATCTTTAAAAGGGAGGGAAAGAGCCAGTGTCCCAGGGCCAGCTGCTGTGGTGCTTCCATCTCTTGGTGGAGAGGGTGTTGTTATCAATTCAACTTCTCTCTTTCTCGATTTCCCTCTCTTTCTCGGTTTCCCTCTCATTCTGCACTCTCATAGTAATTTGGCTTCCCATATGAACTTTCTGTTAGATTGAGAGAAAATCAACTCTTCAACCTCCTCTCTTGGTGCCCAGATAATATTCTGAGGCTGAAAATGAATGAATATTCCTTACTTTAGGTCATTGCGTCTAGACAGCTAGTTGGTAGCAGAACTGGATCAGGGCTAGCTTGACAGTGTGACTTTTGTCGTGTTTGAGTGAGCATGGTTAAATCCACGTGACTTTCTAGTAAAATCAGCTGTTGGCCTGCACACTTCGTGGACTCTGATCATGCTTGCCAGGTTTCTGATCTCTTTGTTCCTTGTGTTCCCTACAGGTTGTTCCTCCAAAGGAGTGGAAGCCACGAGCCTCCTATGATGATATCGATGACCTGGTTATTCCTGCCCCCATCCAGCAGCTGGTGACGGGGCAGTCTGGCCTCTTTACTCAGTACAACATACAGAAGAAGGCCATGACTGTGCGAGAGTTCCGCAAGATAGCCAACAGTGATAAGTGAGTGAGGCACGTTCCTTTTAGCATCGGGACCTTACATTTCGCGGGCAGAGTGGTCTTCAAGACTGCTGCCATCCTACTGAAGTCCCCTTTGCTCAGCTCCTGCTTTTCTCTGTCTCCTTTGCTGTTCTTTGCACGGAAACATTTCTCTTCTCAGTACACAGTCACAGTCTAAACTCGTCTATGTTTATACATAGAGTAATCCCATTGCTTTTCCTTCAAAAGTAGGACTTAATCATTTGCAAGGTTGCAAAGGGGAAACTTCTAGTTGGTTCAGAGGCGCTCTGGCCAGATGTATCGATAACACCCACTTATCAAAAAGTGGCCTCGGTAGAGTAAGTTAATCTCTTCCTTCTGGGTCCTTCTGTCTTTAATCACTACCTATCTCATTTTTTCTATGACATTAACCAAAGGTGAGTAAACAAGCTGTTTGCTGTTTTCTGTCACTCCACGATCATTGGTACATTCTTGTCTCTGTTGGAAGCGTCCTTGTTTAGGTCCGCTGTTTTCCATTGTTTTTCTGTGCTGTTTTTAATAATTTCGCTCTCATTTGACCTCAGATTTACAGAGAATGAATTGTGCATTCCCCTTGTTGGACTGACTAGTCATTCTTATCCTCTTGCTTGAATCTTCTCCTTTCCCTTGTGTCTCTTCATTTTGAGGCTCCATAAGGGATTCGTCCCTCCCCCTCTCCTCACTTTTTCTCCTGAGTCCTTTTTGGTCCGCACACGGCTGAATTGGCTTCAGCCGGTCAGATGTTTTGTGCCTCCGGCTCCGGCTTGGCCGTGGAGAAGCCCCAGGGAGAGCCTCAGCTCGCCAGGCTTCACACTTAGAGTGCTTTGTTATCTCACATCAGGTCTTACTCTTGCTCCATCTGTGCTCTGCCTCTTTTCCTTGGACTTATCACAGTTCTGAATGTGGGCTCCCAGTTTTCCTGGCAGCCTAACTCTTAAAAGCATCTCCTTTGCTGGCCAACCTGCTGTCTAATTAGAGAATCTGTGTAAAAGCCTGTTGAAGCAGTGTGCTGTGCTCCACAGATATGAGCCTGTGTCGTCGTTCGTGTCTGCTTCCTAGCTCTGCACTGGGCCAGGCACACTTGCTTTGTTTCTCCTGGGGTTGGTCTCATTCAGTCCCTGCCTGCCCCCTTGGTCTTCTAGTCTCCTCTCATTAACATATAGTAGGCCTTGCCTTTCAGGATATCTGTTCTTAAATCAGTCAGTCTTGTGTCTTTTCTCTTCATCTGAAATACAACCAGTTCTTACCCTTGATTTCTGTCTGCATGATCAGCCAGTTTTAAGAAAATCCAGTAGGTAACAACCTAAATTTATAAAGCAGATCAGTTGGAAGTAGCTATTTGTATTTAAAGGGAACTTCAGAGTTCTAAACTTCATTATTCATTAGGTTGACATCAAAATGTAAGGCAGCATTTAAAGTAAGATTGTTTTTTTACCCCCCAGTTAACCTCATTATCTCCACACAATTTCAGTTTGGTCTTCCATTCCTTATCATATATATATTTTTTTTGCCGAGTTATACTGTGTATTTTCAAATACTAGGTTTACACGTTACTCTTTAAATTGTGTAATACTTTTTAAGTGGTTTGAATTTTTAAAAAGTTTATTTTGGAATAAGTTCTCAGTATGTGATTTTATTGAGCTAAAGAATATAGATATTTTTAACAGTATTATGTGGAGATACATATGGATAGGGTGTGTGTGTGTGTGTTTGAGCATATGTATATACTTGTATTTCGCTCAATGGAACATTTGATAATGCAAAAACCTGTTTTTATGTTTTTAGGACTATTTTATATTTTTATTAAACTATTTTGTTTTCAGGCATGGTTATTTGTTGGATGTTAGCCACACTGCATAGGATGGTGGGAATGCAGCAGAGACAATTCAAGTGAGCCCTCTTGGAGACACTTCCTTAGAGTGCAGGGAAGTGACTGCTGTTCCAGGGCCTCACCTCTCCATGTGTGGGCGGGTTTTTGGTTGTCTGTGGATACACAGGGATTTGCAGTTGTTGGTTCTCACAAGTTTGTAAGCCTGTTTTCCCCCTGGGTGGCCAGGCCACTTCTGAGTGGAGCAGGGAGTAGTTTTAGTAGGGTCTTTTAAAAGAGTGGAGGATAGCATTCTTAAGGAAGATGGGTTTACATCTCGGTGTATGTTACCTTCCTTGGGCCTGCTTCCCACAGAAGGGAGGTTGAGGGAGTTAGTGGAACCTTGAAGGCCAAGGTTATATCTTGTTCATTTGAAATGTCTTGCTATCCCAGGAACAGGGGATTGTGTCTTGTGCTATCCATAATGCCTGATGAATTTAGTCTCTTATGAGTGGCTAACCCCCTTTTTTTTTTTTCCCACTTTTGAAAGGTACTGTACCCCACGCTATAGTGAATTTGAAGAGCTTGAACGGAAATACTGGAAAAATCTCACGTTCAATCCCCCAATCTATGGTGCAGATGTGAATGGCACTCTCTATGAAAAGGTGAAAGTCACTGGAATCTCTATGCAGCGTTTTTGTAGTTTTGTGATTTGATACCATTTTCATCTGCCCAGCATGCAATAGACACCTAAAAGCTGTTTGTCTGTTTTGTTTTTTTTTTCCTTTTTATTTTTTTTACCATTTTCTTTATTTGGCTGCATAGGTCTTAGTCGCATCTCACAAGATCTTCATTCTTGGTGGTGGCATGCAGGATCTTTAGTTGCAGCGTGTGGGGTCTAGTTCCCTGACTGGGGATTGAACCTGGGTACCTGCATTGGGAGAACTGATTCTTAACCACTGGATTGCCAGAGACGTTCCCCTAAAAGCTGTTTTGCTGAATGGGTGTTTGCACAAAAGGGTGGTCCACCGCCAGCTGACTGGGCTGTGCTCGCTTAACCGGGGGTAGTTTTGCATGTGACTGAATTTTATTTCTCCCACTCTACATGTGAATTGGATGATATGGTGTTCTTTGCAAGGGCCATTAGAATAGTCTGTGGGTGGTAGCTCTGATGAGTTCTAGAGAGGGTGGGATCACAGTAAATGAAATGTTGGGGAGGGCGATGTGGTTTCTGTGAAAAAAAAATCACTGACTAATATAATGAAAGGGGTATATATTTAAGAAAAGAAACATTTAGATTTTGAGAATCTTCCAACAAGAGTCTATAGAAAAAGCTGTCTTTTAACGAATTGCATTGGCTTAGGATATAGTGGTTTTGGACAGCCTTACATGTGGTGCAAAAGGGCTATTTGGGACCGTTTTAGGATGATTTGAAAAATCTGTAGAGTGTTTCAGGGATTATCACTCAGATTATTGTTTTTGTAAATTATTTGAAGGAAGGCGTTTAAAAAGTGGATTCCAATTTTGCTGTTGATGATCACTTTTTTGGGTGGTGGGAAGTGAAGCTTGTAGGCATAAATCCAGAACGTCTTTACAGGAGGTGGGCTTCTGATGACCTTTTTAACTCAGGGTAACACTGTAGACTTTTTACTGAAGACACTGCCCAGTGGAAATAAGGGCCAGGCAAGTCACAAATTAGTAAATTCCCATGCTTTGTATTTGTTGTGATTTGAGAGGTCTTTCCTCTTTTGACCTAAGTTTATTTGGGTTCTGTGCAAACTGTTCATCTTGGGTTTAGAACAGGTGGCTATCACCTCCCTTTCTCCTCTTTCACTTACTAGTGTTCAGTGTTGCTTCGCTCTTTGGGGGCATAATGGCATCAATTCCAGTGGCAGCTCTGAGCAGCGAGTGAGAGGTGCTGTGGGCCTTATGTCCACACAGTCTCAACAGTATGCCAAACCCTTGTTACAGGTGACAGCTCACCTGTGACCTGCTCTGCAATTGGTGAGTTCAGAGCCTCAGTTTTTATTCAATCTAACATCCTCTGCAGCATGTAGATGAGTGGAATATTGGCCGGCTGAGAACCATCCTGGACTTGGTGGAAAAGGAGAGTGGGATCACCATCGAGGGTGTGAACACCCCGTACCTGTACTTCGGCATGTGGAAGACATCCTTTGCCTGGCACACCGAAGACATGGACTTGTACAGCATCAATTACCTGCACTTCGGAGAGCCCAAGTCCTGGTAAAGTCGGCCTGCAGTTGGCACCGAGGCTGGTCAGCTCTGTGTGCACATGGACCACCTTGGGATGGAGATAAAATACAAATACTGGTTCGGCAGGCTCGGGGTGGGGCTGGCGTGTTACGTTCTCTTCCGACTTTGAAGCAGCGAGGTGCTGTTAGAGTGCTGGGGCTCTCCCTGCCCTTGGCTCTCCCTGCCCTTGGAGCAGCAGGTTTTAGAGGGCAGGGCACCTAGTCCCATCGTGTGGAAACGGAAGGTGGCTGAGTCACCGAGAGCCGCGGGGGCTCTCCCAAGCTCTCCCACTGCTGTCTGATTTCTTTTTCTGAACAGGCCTGAGGCATTTCTTAGAGGCAGATTTCCAAGACTGGATTCGCTCCTTCAGATGATAGAAAGCTTTCTTTTCCTCATGGAAAAAATATTTGGTGAGCAGCAGTGTGTGCCTAACCCACGAGGGGGCGCGTGGTCACTCGGCATCCACTCCCTGCTGTTCATTGCAGCCGCAGTGTGGCTGGGGAGGCAGATTCGCCCTCTCGTCTGCCTGCTCCCACCCATCCATCTCAGCACGTCAGCGAAGGTGGTGCCTTCAACAGAGCATAGGACCGATGAGGCGCTCACCCTCACACAGATAGGAGACTGATCAAGAGAGAGAAAGTGGGAGAAAAGCTGTGTTGGGGAACAGTGGGTGCAGTAGGTCCACACAGGAAAGCACATGAGCGCTGGGCCTAGAGAAGGCTCCCCTGGGAGAGGTGATGGCCGAGCTGAGGCCTCGCACATGAGGATGTGGCTGGTTGGGGTGGTGGTGGGTTAGGAGGGGGGATAGGAAAGCGTGTCTGGGTGTTTGTAGCAACGTGCAAAGACTTGGGAGTGAACGCAGTGTGTTGAGTAACTAGAGAAAGGAAGTCCTTTGTGCTCTGGGTGCCGATTATGAGGATGGAGGTGCGAGGAGGCCGGAGGGGACACTGACCAGGTCTTGGGGAGTCATGGAAGCTGTGTCTGTCTCCATTCCTTTTCCAGCCTCTTCAGCCACATCCTGTCCCAGGGGTTTTCTTTTGTTCTGTCAGATGCCTTTCCAGTTTCCAGTCTTGGGGTGGGGAACCCTTTTGAGCCAGTGATTACCCCCTGACTACTGACCCAGTTCCTTAGAAGCTAGACTTCTATCTAGAGTCAGTAACTTTTGTGTCTTCCCCATGTTTACTCTGAAGTTCCTGAAACTAGACTTTGTTACTGCATACACTCTTTAGGTCACCTGAAGTGGTTCCTCCAGAGACGTCTGTGCAGGGTTGCCTGATGGATCCCAGAGCCCTTTAGGTGATAGTTTCCTCATCTGTTTTGTTTCATAACAAAACTATTTGGGATGGGAAGGTTTTGTTGTTGTGGAGTCTTCTTTAGAACGCATTATAAAGGTAAACTAGACTTACTGTGAGTTCCTGAATATGAAGTTTTTAACAGTTTTGCAAAAGTTTTAAATAGTCTTCTATGTGTTTTTTAGTTTTTCCTTTTGTTTCTTAATGAAGGGCAATCCTATGGTGTCTGGATACCCACAGTGTTGGAGGCGTGAGTGGCTACTGGATAATCAGTGCACTGTTGAGGAGACGAAGGGAAATGGGCTCTTCAGCAGATGGGGGCCAGGTCTCTGGTACCTAATCCATCGTCACCTTGTTGCCCATTTTTCTCTCTATCCCATCCCAGTTAAGCCTTTCAGGCTCTGCCAGGAGCACTTTAATGCCATCCTCCTTCTCTCTCTCTTTTTTTTTTTCTTTGTTTAAGTTTTATTGCATGAATAACACTATAAAGGAGAGCAACGTTGAGTGTGTGCCATAAATCCTGGTTCATGGTAACTATCGAATAAACGTCTTGTTAATGAATATAAAAGATAAAAATCGCTTGCCCTTCAGTGTGGGTTCCCACTCCAGTGCCCAGACAGTCTAATACGTCATTTCTCCAGATCCCTTTCTAGTTCTTGTGGTCGGGAAGTTGAAAAGTCTGATATTTCAAGCTGTTCTAAGAGTGGGCACAAGCCCTTGGGCCCCTTCCCGGGCCAGCCCTCTGCTCAGTGGCCGCTGCTTCTGTGTGCTTACAGGTACTCCGTCCCGCCCGAGCATGGAAAGCGGCTGGAGCGCCTGGCCAAAGGTATGGTTCGCTCCGTGGGCCGGGTCAGACCTGCCAGGGAGCTGCGCTCATGGCTCTCGGATGTCCACTGTCAGTGGTCCTTTCTTAGGCCCACATGTGAGGGGTGAGCCAGACTGCCAGTTTGGGTACATCTCAGAGCAGCTGAAATCACAGCCTTTCCCCACTTTGTCCTAGGAAGGGGCTCAGTAAGCGTTAGACTGTCTTTGCCTTGCTTTCATCATGCATGGGTTTGTTTGACCAGGGATAGTGTACTGGTCACCTTGGATCTGGTTCTTTTGCCAGAACCCCAGTTGGTCAAGTCAAAGTTGCATCTCATGCTTTGGTTCTTGTAAGTGGACTCTAGTAGATTTGTACCTCTAGAGAGACTATTTCACAAGCGCTTGTCATTTGTACTTAGATGTGTTACTTAAAAAGATTGAGGGTCCTGGTGAATGGAGAAAGGCTCTAAGTAGTTTTAAAACTCTATGAGAACAGAGGCTGCCAGGGCAATCCTGCAAGCAGGATTTGATGACCATTACACCGGGGACAGTCCAGAGCCTCATCATAGAACTAGGACTGGCCTGGAGCTAGAATAATCTGTGGCGATCACCTTGGTGATTCATCCTCCTAACATTTAGACGAGATGCGCTGTGTGAAGTGACTCCAGGGTTACAGAGCCAGTGTGGAGCCGTGTATTAACTGTACCCGTTTTCAATTAAACAGGCTTTTTCCCAGGCAGTGCTCAAAGCTGTGAGGCTTTTCTCCGCCATAAGATGACCTTGATTTCTCCTTTAATGCTGAAGAAATACGGAATTCCCTTTGACAAGGTGAGCGGATTGCACACACAGCAGTCCTTGGCTTACACGGAAACCACTCTTTCTGGCGTGTGTTTCACAGGGAGCTTTATTCTACTTGCTCCTCTGTACCAGGTGTGGGCCAGGACTAATCTGTGTCACCTTTTGATCTCAATGCATTAAAGGTGGGTGCCGCCTTCCTGCTGCCAGAGGAGGGTCCAGCCCCCTTGAACAGCGTTAATCCAGAGGAGTCATTAATTACAGTCATGGTGTCTGATGTGCGGGGACTTTGCATGTCGCAGAAGACGCTAAGACCCCAGTGGCTTTGTGACCTGTCCCTGGTCAGAGTGCTGGCTGAGCTGGAGCCCAGCATTCCTGCCCTTTACTTCAACTGCTTACTGTTTGCTCTTGTTCAGGTGACTCAGGAAGCCGGAGAATTTATGATCACTTTCCCTTACGGCTACCATGCTGGCTTTAACCATGGCTTCAACTGTGCCGAGTCCACCAACTTTGCTACCCGGCGGTGGATCGAGTATGGCAAACAAGCTGTGCTGGTAAGTCCACTGTTTCCTTCATAATAACTGTGTCTAAAAACAACTGATTGAGCCAGCCAGCCTTCTTAGATACACTGGCTGGTGTTTCTTTGAGCTGCTGGAATTGAGAAACGGAGTGGCAGGGAATGTGCAAAAGTACCAGCATCTTGTGTTCACAGAGAATGTTTAAAAACTGGTTTAGGTTTGAGTTGTATAAAACGAGGTTTCCGTGCTTGAGTTCGTTGGGCATTAACACTGCACCCACACACACAGTGCTGTTTCTTGCTCTAGCCGCTCTGGGTGTTCGCCGTCGAGGAGAAATCTGATGGGCTTCCCTTTTACTTTAAGGAAGCAGCAAGGCTGGACGTTTGACCGGGAGTAGACTTGCTGCCGAGGTCCTGGCCTGAATAGACGGCAGAGGGAAGGTGGACGTTGACCGTCCCGGGTTTAATGCTGAGCCTTGTCTCTTAACTGTTCTCCACGCACCCTGGCTAGCGTCCCAGTTGACTCGCCCCAGTGCCATGCGTCCTCCAGCCTTTTCTCCTGCTTCCTTTCATGTGTGAAGGCTCTGCACGGACGCGATGCCCTCAGCCTGTGAACCCAAACAGTTCAGCCTGAAACTGTTCTCTTTTTCCATTTGGTGGGAGAAGGTGGGAGAGGGGGGTGGGGGGAGCTGGGGAAGGGTCTCACCTGGAACCGCTCTGGCGCCTTGCGACAGTGCTCCTGCAGGAAGGACATGGTGAAGATCTCCATGGACGTGTTTGTGAGGAAGTTCCAGCCAGAAAGATACAAGCTCTGGAAAGCTGGGAAGGACAGCACCGTCATCGACCACACTCTGCCCACGCCAGAAGCGGCCGAGTTTCTTAAGGAGAGTGAACTGGCCCTGAGAGCCCGGAAGGAGGAGGATTGCCCAGAGGAGGAGGAGATGGAGGGGGTGGAGGATGGAGAGGAGGGCGACCTGAAGAGGAGGTAACCCCGCAGCCCCTGGGCCCAGCTGCCTGGGTGGGGTGGAGTAGGGGAATGTCTGGTAGGTCCCCTCACCTGCTGAGGGGCTGCTTCTGAGCAGGGTGTTTGAGCACAGCTGAGGGAAGGTTCTTGGTGCAGGCTCCAGAATCCTCAGGTATTCAGACCCTTCCTCATGGCTGCACGCAGAGGTGATGGCACCTCTCCTTGGGCCACAGTCACCTGGAGGGAGGCTCACATGTCTGTGGGGGTGTGGCTCCCTCAGAGCCAGAGAAGCCCACCTTCTCGCTGCCGCTTGAGGGTTTTTTATAAAGGAGAGAGTGGTGCAGGGAATGGGACTGGTGAGGGCAAGGGGCAGTGTCGTCAGTGTCTCAGCCAGAGGACCTGTCCTCAGCAGTTCCCCCCGCCCGGGGCTGTGTGGGGAAGAGAGGAGGAATGTTTACGGGGGGGACCTGCTGTATGCAGGTGTTCTGCGCATGCTCAGCACAGCTTTTCCCGAGCCTCATGTCGGCTCTGTGAGGTGGGGCGACGACATCCCTAATCGCACTTGATGGAACAGGCTCGGGGCCATGAGGTCCCGGGTCTTGGGTGGCTCCAGAGTGTGAAGCAGGCTCTGGCGGCTCCTGTCAGGTTGCGTGGGGATGTGTTTGTGTAAGCGGATATACACACTGGCTCTTAAAAAGTGTGCCCTCCTCCTTGCAGCCTGGCTAAGCACCGGATCGGGACAAAGAGGCACCGCGTTTGTCTTGAAATCCCGCAGGAGGTGAGTCAGAGCGAGCTCTTCCCCAAGGAGGAGCTGGGCTCCGGACAGTACGACATGGTGGAGTGCCAGGCCACCCTCTCTCCCGTGAGGCCCACCCACAGCTCCGTGTGCCAAGTCGAGGACAGCCTCACCTTCCCAGGTGAGTTGGTCGTGGTATTTTTTCCCCCATAGCCCTAACCGTTCTGTTCTGTGTTGGATGCCACGTCACTGCAGGGTCGCAGGCATGACATGAGGGAGGTGGGCCTGTGAGCAGATGGTGACCGGAGTGTGGGAAGCGCTCTGGGTGGGGACACCCAGGGTCACGGAGGGACGTGGGGGAAGGCCCACAGCTGCTGAGGGAGCTGGCCGTGGTGTCCTGTGATTTGAGCAGGGGGCGGGAAGGGGAGGAGACAGGTGTGCCACAGGAGCTGCTCCCTGAGACGTGGGATGAGACAGCATGGGGACTGCCTACCTGCCATCTGAGAGCTTGCTCACTGGGGGCCCGAGGGGCCATTGGTATTTCAGGAAGGGACGGCGTGCTCCAGCACCGTGTTTGAAAGCCTTCCCACGGACGGTTATCAAGGGTAGATTTAGCTGGAAGGAGCTGGTGTCAGCCTCGGGTCAAGCCCAGCTTGGGGGACCTCTGCGTGGACAGGATTGCTCCGGGTGTGCGCTGGGAGCCATCAGCACTGTGGGCCCAGCTTCTTCCATGGAGCAGACTTCCTGGCCTGGCTCGCTGGGTCTCTGCTGAGCTGAGGGGACTTCTGGGGAAGGGACAGCTGCCGTGTGCTGTGTGCCGGGCTTGGGAAGCGGTAGCATCCTCACATCACAGAGGAGGAAACCGGAGGCCCAGAGAGGCAGAGGCAGCTCGCCCCAGATCGTGCAGGGGACCCCTGTTATGGTGGAGCCAGAGTTGGAAACCAGGCCTTCCTCAGCACCCACGTTCTTTGGTCTGTGTCCCTCTCTCGGGGTTGAGATGTGCAGGAGGGAGTGGGCTCCGTCCAACGTGTCTTGTGTTTCAGATTATTCTGACTCCACTGAAGTTAAATTTGAAGAGCTTAAAAACGTCAAGCTGGAAGAGGACGACGAGGACGAGGAAGAGGAGCACGAAGCGGCTGTCTTGGACCTTTCTGTGAACCCAGCTTCTCTTGGGGGACGCTTCGTCTTCTCAGGCTCCAAAAAGAAATTGTCTTCCAGCCTGGGCTCCGGTTCTTCACAGGATTCTGTTTCTTCCGATTCTGAAACCAGCGAGCCTCTGTCCTGCCGAGCCCAAGGGCAGACCGGAGTCCTCACTGTTCACAGCTATGCCAAAGGGGATGGCAGGGTCCCTTCAGGAGAGCCGTGCGCCAGGAAGAAAGGGGGCGGCCCCCGGAGCATCAGTGAGAGGGAATTGGCTGAGGTATGGGCGCTGGGGTGGGCCACTGGGGGTGGGCTCCTGCAGGGCCCCCAGTGGCAAGAGGAGACCCTCAGGATGGACCTCCAGTCTGCAGTTGTGTCAAGCAAAAGCCAGGTGGCATTGGGTCTCTTTAGCTTGTTTTTTGCTGGGACGGTTTTTTTTTTTTTTTCCCCCTGTTATCTCTACGTGACTGTTGCTCCAAAGAATGGCTTTGCGGCTTCCCTGGCCACCCTCAGTGGATCTTCAGTTGAGTGGGGCACATGCTCTGACCCTCCTGGCCTTAGGGGCGCAGGGTTAGAGCAGCAGTGTTTGCAGCCTGGCGTGTGAGGGCTGGAATGACGTGGCCTTTCTTACCCTGGGCTGCCCTGGGAGTTTCCCGGCCGCTCCCCGTGTTCATCCTCCCCCTCCTAGTATAACACCGCTGCCAGCATCCCTTTGGAGACCAGGATGAATCCCAGAGCCGTCAACAGGGACATGTTTGCTCAGGCTTCCTCCCAGAACATGCTGTTGCCAGAAGCTGTGTTTTCTGTTTGTTCTGTGTAGAAAGGCGCTTGGTGAGTCTGCGTGGGGTACAGCAGGGCCACGTTGGGTACAGCCCCACTCAGGCCTGCCCAGGTGACCTCTCTCTCCAGCCTCATAGCCTGTGGTGAAGTTGCATCTGGGCTGAGGGTTGAGGTGGGGCCACTGACAGATTGTAGGAGTGAGCACAGAGAAGCTGTCCCCGATTCCCTATTCCCTTCACCTTTGGAAAATTTGTCTTTTAGACGTTTTTATTTGCTTTTTTAAAAAACTTTTCATTTTGTTTTGGAGTATAGCCGAATAACAGTCTTGTGACAGTTTCAGCTGGACAGCAGAGCGACTCAGCCATACGTGTGTATCCATTCTCCTCTGAAGTTTTTATTCCAAAGCATTGTATACACAAACAGAATACTGTCACGAGCCCCACTGTGTGCACGCATTATCCCGGTGTGCGTGCATTATCTCTGTGTATTAACATTTGACATGCTGACTTTATCTTTTCTTTGCCTGAAGTACTAATGCTTTATCCATATTCAAATTCTCCTAATTTTTCAGCAGTGCGTTTCTGTGGTTAGTTTGCCTCTTGTCTTTAACACCCGTATGATTTTTCTTTCTGTTTTTTCTGCATCTCAGGCTCAGTTTCTGTAGATGCTGTTTCTCCATGTGGAGTCCCCCTTCCCTCTCACGCGTGGTGCAGTCTGGTGAGCCAGTGACCCCCGTGTCTCCTTCCCTGCTTTCCCATTGCCTCTGACCCCCATTCCCTGCTCTACTGTGGTCACTTCTACAAGCGAGGGCTCTTCCCCTTGGAAAGCAGAGCCCCTTCTGTTCCTCGTGGCAGCATCCCAGTCGTTGTTTCACAAAGCTCTGTGCGCTCTTGTGCATCTTGCTGTCTGCGCAGGCCACACTGTCCTTGTGGACTGTCCTCCTGATGTGCAACCACAGAAGCTGCTAACAATAGCAAGGACGTACTAGAGAGTAAATACTTTACAGTATTGAGGCCATATATTAATATATATATAGTTATTAATTATATATTATTAATCTTACCATGGAGTCAAGTTTTTTCTAGGGTTGGGTTTTTTTTAGGTGGTAGCAGGGCAGTAAATAAATAACAGCCCTTTTTTTTTCTCTCCCAAATTAGGAACCCGTAAAATTGGATACAGGACGTGGGCATATGGAGCTCAGAATGCCACTTTGTCACCAGTTAAAATGGTTGAGGAGAGTGGTTTTTGACCCGTGGCCAAGTAGCCCTGCTGCTTGTTTACCCTCAGTTAGAGAGATGACCCGTGTGGTCACAGGCAGCCCTGGACCGTTCAGGCCCCCCCCACAGGGACAGACAAGTCCCAATCTGTGTCCTTCGGCGTGTTGTGCACACAGGCAGCAGTGTGGTCCCTCTGTAAGAGGCAGATCCCACTGAAGCCAAAGCCAGGACTCCTCCCATGGAAACATGCTGGGAGAGGAGGCTTCTCTCTTAACACGCCTCTCTGTGTGACCCCTGCTCCCAAACCACTGTGTGTCTTCCTGATTCCTTTTCGCTTGTGTATGGGCCTCTTGGCTGCAGCCTGAACACCTTTTCTCCTCTCGTCACTTGCCATCTCTACCACCTCCCGCCTTGATATGCTAGCGTCTTTGAACTACTTCAGAGTCACTGATATGTCTCGGCTGCTTGACCTCTTCACTTTACCCTGTAATGGTTTGTGTGCCTGCTCTGGGCTAGGACGGTACCTTCAAAGGAGCTCGTCGTCGAGGCCAGCAGACAGATGCGAGCAGGGAGTCCTAGTCCCTGGTGATCTGCATCGCAGCACACGTGGTGGAAGTGTGCAGCTCGGCCTGGGGTTGGGGTAAGGGGTCAGGGACGGCAGGAGAAGGAGGTTAGCAGGAGTGTGAGTCTGGTGGGGGAGAGGGTTCTCTTTGGAGCTGGGGCTCACGCCAGCATCAGGGCAGGTTGGGGTCCACAGTGGTTTTGTTGGTCTCAGTAGGACAAGAGGGCCTTGGGAGGTGTGGTTGGAGGGTGTCAGGAGGCCCGTCCTAGACCTCTGCCTGTTCTCTGAGACTTGACTTCAGGGACAGGGCGAGGGGGCAGTGGAAGTTTACCGGGCGTGTGTCTTTGGAGAGTGAAAATTTCTGTAACATGTCTTTTTCTTTTTTTTTTTTTGATGCACAAAGATACATATGGAGTAATACAGCAAACCACAAATACTCATCACCATCACCGAGATCTAACGGTTAATATTTTGGAAGCCTCATATGCTTCATCTGTCCTTTTAATTTCCTGAAGTATTATATAGCAAGCAAATCATGACATGGATGTCATGTAATTTCCTTCCTGCTTCAATGTGTATCTCTGAAAAATGTGGGTGTGTTTTAATCACCATGCTGGTATTATACTTAACAAAATTACAAAAATTTTCTAGCATCATCTAATACTCAGTTCGCAATCAGTTTCCCCAGTAGTCTAAACAAAATGTATTTGACAGTAGGTTTGTTTGAATCGACATTTAATTAGTCTTACACCTGACATTTGTTTATTATATGTCTTAATTCTGCCTTGATCTAGGGCTGTGCCCTTCTGACCCCCTGTCACTGACTCAAGAAGCTCCGTCAGTTGTTCTTCGGACTGTCTGTGAAGTGTTCTTTTAGCTTTGCGTTGATGTTTCGGAAGATCATCTTGGAAGCAATGTAAAGGTTTTTTGGGGAAGAAGGAAGCAAAATTAGAAACAGTAGAGATTCTCTTTAAGATGGGATTATGGATGATTTTCACTTCCTGCGTTTATAAATTGTTTGAATACTTTTTATGAATACCATGTTGTTTTTATAATTAAATACTTGAGGACAGGAGGGGAGAAAAAAGGTTTGCAATAGGGAAATCAGTTTGGAACCTGCTTCTTAATCTGAGAGATGGTAAGAACCTGAGCTGTGTGGTGGGGGGTGGGGGTCTGGGGCCGCTACTTGGAAGGTAGGAGTGGGAGGGCACCATGCGGTTACCTGGGATTCTGGCTTGTGTTACTTACCGGATGGACGGGGGTGTGTCTGTGGCGGGTGAAAGTCACAGGAAAAGTGAAGGGGAATCTGAGTGTGGCTCGGGACGTGAGTTCAGTCTGGGGCATGCTAAATGCCACCTGCTTGTGTGGCAGGCTGTGGAGATGTGCATACACACGCCCGAGATGGGTAGATGGGGGAATCCTCTCCACCTGGAGGGTGTTGGTGGGTGTGGAAGAGCTCCCCGGTGGGGCGTGTAGAGCAGTTTTCGCAGTGTGGGTAGAGGTGGAAGGCCCGGGAAGGAGAAGGACAATGAGAAGAGAGAGCCAGAGGTTTGGAGAACTAGGAGAGGGTCGTGTGTGCAGAGCAAGGGATGAGAGCATGGAAGACAGTGGCAGCCTACCGAGTGGGCCTGTGTTGAAGAGGGGGTGATGGAAGATAATGGGGGTGCTCTGACAGGAGCGAGTGCTGTGGTTTCCAGCAGAGGCAGGAGATAAGGGGATGGCTGCGAGAGGGTTTTTAATCGTAATATATGCATGACATAAAATGCCATTCTACTGTTTCTTGGTGCCTCACACCGCTGTCCTGCCGGCACCAGGCTTTGGAGTGGGGAAGAGGCCATTTGTCCAGTAACAGGCCGCTGCTCACGGGGACACGGCCACTAGTCGCTTCCCAGCTGCTTCCCTGCCTCCTTTAGTCTCTCTAGCACTTGGCTCCTTGTCTGTGATGCTGTCTTGGTCTCAGTGCGGTTGTCCCAGGCTAGTGAAGGTGCACTGCTAGGAGCCAGGCCCTGGGCCGCCTTCAGCCTTGCTTCTTGAGGCATCAACGTGGTCCCCAGGGCTTAGCCCAGGAGCCTCTGTAAACAGGGGTGGAATGAAGGGAAGTGTAGCTCCAGTTAGGAACTGACATGAGGGCTGATTCACTGGGCAGAATGGCGGACTGACAGTCAAGGCTTGGGCAGAAGCTGAGACACTCGGCCTATCCCTGGAGAGGTCCAAGAGCATTGTGTCTATATTTGGAATCAGCTGGGTTTTGAAGAACACCCTGGTGGGCTCCCTCCCCACGCTTTAAGTATCCCTCAAGGTGTTATCTGGCCCTCTTGTTGTTCAGTTCATGTGCCGCCTCATGTATCAGGGGCCTTGGTGAAAGGGCCCCGGGTGACTGGCTGCTGAATCCCCACCACCGGAGTCTTTGCACAGTGACAAGCCTGCTGCAGTTCTTGTCAGTTCAGGCTGCTTTGAAAAAGTGAGTTCCCCGAAGAAGGAGAGAGAACACTTGGTTCTTCTCTGTACAGAACCAGCCCCATCAGGAACATTGATCTTGACCTGGTTGCTCACATGAAGGGGTAAAGGAACTCCGGGAGCCTGGAGCTCCAGCCCCCTTGCTGGCAGGGCCTGGGAGACCTGGCATGCTCTCCGACCCTCTCCTCACCAAGGGCTCCGGGCACAGTGCTCTTCACCTGCTCTTGTCACTGGGTTGCCACTGGCCCTGGCTCATGTGGTTAATTGGTTGAAACAGGGTTTGAGCCCAGTTCTGTTCCTATGGGCATTTAGAAATTGGAGTACATTGCAGGGAAAGGCAGGACCGGGAAGAGTATTTAGCCAGAGGAGATGAAAATGTGGAAGGATGTTCAATATGGATAGATGCGACTGCTTTGGTCAGAGGCAGAGTGATGGTAGCAGGAAGGGCAGCTTTAGACTCTGGCTGGGTCACGTCTCACTGTCTCAGCATCGCCCAGCAGCAGGCATGGTCCTCTGGGCGCATCTCGAGTGTGCAGTAGGCACTTTGGTTATAGAGGTGTGGACAGAGGCAGCCTCCTTTCCCGGAGCCACGTTCTGGTATTCTTGGTCCTGACCCCTCTGCCTCCTCCAGGAGTGAATGAGAGGCATTTTGCTTGCCTGTAAAATGATTAATCTCCACCTCCTACCACCATGTGCATTTTCTGTTGCTGCTTTAACAAGGGACACAAATTTAGCATCTTCACTCGAATTTGCCTTCTTCCGGTTCTGCAGTTCAGAAGTCTGAAATGGGCCTCATGGTGCTAAAGGCAAGGTGTCTGCCTTCCTTTCTGGGGGCGTCCATTTCCTTGCCCTTTCCAGCTTCCACAGGGTGTCCTTATTGCTTGTCCCTGACCCTTTCCTTCCACCTTTGAAGACAGCAACATCTGGCCAAGTCACATCACTTTGACCATGACCTCTGCTACCTTCTGCGATTGTTAAGCAGCATTTGAATACATGGGGCCCACCCAGACAATCCAGGATGATGGTCATCTGATTAGCAATCTAACAGTTCTTTGTCCTGTTAATCTAATTTATTCACAGGGATTTGGACTGTGCATCTTTGGGGGACAAGCTTCTTCACTAGTAAAACCATACTCAAATCCCCTTTCTTAAAATACAATTGAAGGAAATTTCCTTCTCAGCTGTCATCTCATTCCTTCCCTGTATCTTCGCAAAAATTGTGTGATGGCATTCGCTCCCTAGTTCTTTATTGTGTATCTACTGGAGTTTATCTCTAAAATAGTCCTGGCACCTCCCAGTTGCTGAGTCCCTTGGCCACTGCTCTTCTGTAGTCTGGACTGTGGATTTCCCCCTTGAGGAAACCCCCCTCTCCCTAGGATCTCCTTTTTTCCTCTTCTTTCTCCTGTCCTGGAAGGCATGGTCTCCAGTCAGTTTATCTTCCACTGATCATCTCATTCACTTCATCATTTAAATTCTGAGCCTGATGTCCAGGATTCCCAGATCCACAGCTCTTGCTCTGACTTCCTTTCTGAACTCCCAGGCTGAATTTCTTCTTGCCCCCTCCTGCTAAGTCACTTCAGTTGTGTCCGACTCTGTGCGACCCCATAGACGGCAGCCCACCAGGCTCCCCCGTCCCTGGGATTCTCCAGGCAAGAACACTGGAGTGAGTTGCCATTTCCTTCTCCAATGCATGAAAGTGAAAAGTGAAAGTGAAGTCGCTCAGTCGTGCGGACTCTTAGCGACCACGTGGGCTGCAGCCTACTAGGCTCCTCCGTCCATGGGATTTTCCAGGCAAGAGTGCTGGAGGGGGATGCCATTGCTTTCTCCTTCTTGCCCCCTGGGTATTTCCAATTGAAGGACCCACAGACAGGGGTTGTGTGTACCATACGGAGCGCGTTTAACTTGGCTTGTTAACCACTCCCCCCTCATCCACAGGAGCCTTCTTAGTCTCTCACCTTGGACACCCAGGAGACCCAGGCCAGAAATCCTCACCACCTCTGCTCCATTTATTTTCACACCTGTACTTCCTGGTCTTTGCCACAACTCACTTTTAGGGTTGTTATCTAAGTAATCTTCATAGTAGGAGGTGCAAGAAGATAATGGAGGAGCAGGAATCAAATAATGGAACTTAATTTTTAATCCTTTCACAGTCTGTTTTAAGATGTGTATAAGTACATTACTATATATAACTCATCAGTAAGTATACACGCATTGGGTCCATATCCCTACATGTTTTATTTTCATGATTACACTATCAAATAAATTTGATGGGTATTTCCAGTCTGTTGAGCCGAAGAACACCCTCCTTACGTGACCTCTTACTCACTTAAAAAATGTAAATCAGAAGCAGGGGTCTTGTGGTCAGAATGGAGGCGGGCCTGGAGCCCCAACCTGTTCACTCTAATGGCAGCTTTCATGGCCCCTTCTTGATGTACATTTTGGAAGGCGCTGCTTTAGACGGAAGGCACTGCTTTAGAGTGCTGGTATAGTTTTGGTCTGATGAAGTCTGTGATAGTCTTCGTCTCATTTCTCTACATCATCGCATGCCGCTGTGAGCATCATTGCTTGGGTCGAGCTAGGGAGCACACCCTAGGGGTCATGTTTTATCGCACCTACCTTCCCCCGACAGGCCTTTGGACTCAGTAGGTCTTGGTAAATGTTTGTTAAATGAGTGGGCAAATAGACACTCAATTTAGGGCTCTGTGCTCAGCATTTGGTTTTTTCTTGACGTTTTCAAGTGTGACCCCTACGTCCCGGGGCTCTGTGTAGTGGCACATGGAGTCTGCAGGTCCAGTGTCCCTTCTCCGAGGGGGCACTGTGATGCTGCCCTTTCTCTGCAGCACTCTAAAGCTCTGGTTTCTGTCACAGTTGCAGAGTGGGCCTCTTCCAGGCCTCAGGTCCTCGTTCAATAGGTTTTGCCATAACCCGTGTCTCCTAAAGTCAGTACAACCAAGTTTTAAACGTGTCGATTAGAAGGAAACTCTGATGTGGTATTATTACTGATTCAGTCCTTATACCTTAAACCTACTCACATTTGCTCTGACATTATGTAAATGCAACATTAAATCAGCCTGTCTCTCTGCAGCCAGGCCAGGGTTTCAGAGGCGTGCTCTGTCCTGGCTGGTATTCTCTGGAGAAGAGGAACAAATAGTGTCAGCTAGAGCTGAGGTCTTGAAGGTGCAGGGGAAGTGGCCTGTTTTCTTTTTAATGGGTCGGCTACTCTCTGCTTTGCTTGTGCTTGGGCCTTTCAAACCTAGATGGCCCAGGTGCCCAGCACTTTATAACAGCTGTTGCTGGCCTTCTTGTCCAAGGAACAGGGCCTCCAGTGCCTGTCTGGGCTCTCAGACACAGCCTCGTGTCAGTGAGCTTAAGGTAGGGGTGCGGCTCTTCTTTAGAGCTGGAGCAGGTTTGTTTTAGGTACGTTTGTTTCAGCCTGTTTCTGAGACCCACACTTACTAAATCCAAAAATGGTTTACACAATCCTGGTTTAGGCTGATTTGCATGACACTTGTCACTTTAGCTTTTTCTAAGACAGGTGTTTTCCATGTTTGGTTTTATATTTGTTCCTTTGAGTCTCTCTGCCCTGCTGTTTCCTTTGGTTTCCACTGTAAGACTGACTTCTGCTGTGTCCCCAAGTGGCGGGAAGGCCAACTTGATTTCTTCTTCTGGTTTGCCCAGGTTGCGGATGAATATATGTTTTCCCTGGAAGAGAGTAAGAAGTCCAAGGGCCGCCGTCAGCCCTTAAGCAAGCTCCCCCGCCACCACCCGCTCGTGTTGCAGGACTGCGTCAGCGATGATGGTAAGTGGTGGTTTCGCTCATCTCCAGAGGAAAGGCTCTCAGCACATCAGGACCTCCTCCAAGACCTCGGGAAGCCACGCGGAGGGCCGGGGTGGACCTGTGGCTTAGCTGTTCCCCCCAGGTATTCCGTGCAGAGTGCCAGATTTCAGGGTATCAGACTTATTCTCAGATTTCACTATAGGTTTGGGTGTCTTGGAATTTGCCTATTGCGGGATCGTAACACGCAGATTCTTCCTTCGCTTCTCTTAGGAGGGAGTGGCTGATTGTTCAGGGGAGCAGGTTCTGTCACTGATGCCAAGGGCCCTGTGCTGGATGTGTGGAGACAAAGATTAAGCTAAGATATGTCCATGCCCTCAGGAAGCCCACGGGGTAGTTGACTGATCTAAAGGGAGGAGGTGGTGATCCAGGCGGAGGGGACAGTGCGAGTAACTAACTGTGGCGTGAAGACAGGCAGGCAGGTAAATTCAGAGGAGCCAGCCCTCTGTGGCTGGGTTTTCAGAGCCAAGCCAGGGCGTGGAGGAGGAGGAGGAATGAGGTGGTTGTGAGCTACTTCTCTTGAGTGAAGAATTTGCCTTGGGCGTTCTGAGCCCTGGAAGTGTTTCGCCAGAGGGGCTTGGTCTGATATGCATTAGAAAGATTGTTCCTAATGATTGTGTTTTAGAAGGAGCAGAGGGCTTTTGTCGCGGCCTCTGTGAGGTCCAGGGTTCTGAACTAGAAATATGGAGAGGACCTGGTGACCTCATGGGGAGGATAGAGCCTGCAGGTTGGACGTGGCCCTGTGAGGTTGGTGGGGCGGGGAAGCCTGAGCTGAGTGCCTCCCTAGGTTCTAGTGTTGGTTGGGTTTGGAGACCTATGTTCAGTGTCTGGGGAAGATGTAGACCCTGGAGGGTGGAGGGGGTATTTATATCTTTATTAAGGGGGGCCACTCAGGGAGGGGGCGTAGAGGCTGGGGTTGGGAGGACTGAGGAAGAAGAGGCTGTGAAGGAGACAGGGGAGTAGGCAGGGATGCACTGGAGGAGACTTGCAGCTCAGAGCGTGATAGCCATCAGTACAGTGTGGCCTCCTGTGCTGCCCGGAGCTGGCAGAGCCTCCGAGGTCCGCAGTGACTAGGCCCCTTGTTACTGTTGCCTGGTGCCCCATCCTTCCCTGTCCTGTCCTTGCCCATGCCCGGGGCTGGGTGGGAAGGCCCAGAGGCTCCTCAGTCAGCCCTTCCCTCTGCTCCACAAGCCCCACGTTCCCTCTCTGCTGTGATGTTGACGCCCACCTTTGCTCTTCTCCTTTGATAGAGGATCACGATGAGCTGGGTGGGGAAAGCCTCTCGAGAGCACGATTCAGAGTCTCAGAAGTCCTCTGTTGCCGGGGTCCAGCCCCGGCTGATCCAGGGTATTCGAAGGAGAGACGGCATAGGCGAGGGTCAGGAAACAACTGCTTAATTACACGTTAATTAAGGATACAAAGAGTAATAGAATGAGGATAGCTCAGTAGGAAAATTCAGTGGAGAAAAGAGGCTGAGTAGCTTGGTTTACGCGGGAGACCAATAAAACTTCAAGAAGTTTGCACCACTTACGTAGGCCACAGGTGTCCTTCCATTCTCCCGAAGGAGAGGAGACACTGAGGCCTCCCCGGTCGGATCTTAGAAGCCCAGGCATAATTAGCAAACATGGCGGGTTCCGCGCTCCAGATGGAGACTCAGCCAGAATTTGGGAGAGAGAGTGACATGGGGAGACCAAGTTTCAGTGAACAAGGCCCGCACTTTATTTTCCAAAGTAGTTTTATACCTTAAGTTATGCATAGAGGATAATGGGGGAAGGGGTGGAGTCATGCAAGGACAGCAGTTCCTGGTTCTAATCAAAGCCAGGCTTTCAAACTTATCATATGCAAAAGTTCAGGTGATTGACATCATCTTCTGGCCAGGAGGCCTGTTAACATTTTAAGAAACTTATTTTTCTCTAAAGGTGATTATTCCAAAGTCAGGCACCAGCCTCCAAAAGAGCATTGGACAAAGCTGCATTTTACATTTCTATACACTCATTATATCAATCAATACACTGCCAAGGACACAGTAGGTAAGAAGTATGGAGACTTAGCAGCAAACATTGGCCCAACAAGTGAAAAACCCTTCACCAATACAATTTCTAATCAATCTTTTAACTACTCAAAGGAATCTGTGTTTAGGCAGTTTAGAACATCTCCTGCCTCTCACAGTTGGGAGGCTCTGAACAATCACATGTGGCCGGAAAAACCTATTCAGGCAGGCTAGAGGATTTCCAAAGGAGTTTGTCGATTAAACACTGTCACACCCAGGAATTATTAACTGGAGCTATAAGCTAACTCTCTTTTCAGAGAGAGGTAGTGGGGGACAGCCCCCCGTAAAGTCAGAGGTGTAGGTGAAAGCACAAAGCAGAAAGTAGGCAGACTCTGGTTTTGGGGGTAGATGCTCGAGAATTTCCAGGGGGACTCCTGAGGCTCAATCCCGCCTTTGTGTATGCCGAGCCTCCTTCCTCATGACCTTTGTCATGGGCGGAGTTCCTCACGCTGGCTCCCGGCAGTGATAGATTTCCAGTTGAGCTATTCCAGATCCTGAAAGATGATGCTGTGGAAAGTGCTGCACTCAATATGCAATATGCACTCAATATGCAATATGCCGGCTCCCGGCACTCTGTGGTCCTCCTCCAGCCCTGGTGGGGGCTTCAGGACCTCTAGGTCAGCAACAGCCTCACTTCTGATTTTTCCCCAGTGCGCTAAAGCAGTGCAGACTAAAGAAAACTGGGAAAGCTGGAAAAGCTGGAAAGATAACTCGACAGAGAGGACCGCTCTGAACACTTCATTGTGTCACTGTTCCGACTGTCCTAGTCAGGTGTTAAATTATGTCCACGTGTGTCTTTTTCTGATAATGTGAATGAGATCATGATATACACCTCTCTAACTCTTTATGTTTAAAAAACTTTAAATGTAGAGAAACTGAAAGAGTAAGAACACTGTGTTGCCATAATTGCTTTGTCTCCCCCTGTACATTGTTTGGGCTCCCCGGGCGGCACTGGTGCTGAAGAACGTGCCTGCCAGTGCAGGGGACGCAAGAGATCCCTGGGTCGGGAAGACCCCCTGGGGGAGGGCGTGGTAACCCATTCCAGTATTCTTGCCTGGAGAGAATTCCTTGAACAGAGGAGCCTGCTGGGCTATAGTCCATAGACTCACAAAGAGTTGGACACAACTGAAGCGACTCCCCACACACGCATGCATTGTTTACCTATGGGCATACATATCTCCTGTGTCATTTGAAAGTAAGATGTAATTATCAAGTCTTTTCATTTAAAGTGAGCCAACAGGCATCTTCTACGTAGGATCGTCTCCTGTGTAAACACTTGACCTCCGAAAGTCAGGAGTAACTTCATAATATCCTCTGATTCTCAGTCCATAGTCATCTGTCCCTGCTCATCCTAAAAATGTGTTCTTTCCTCTAAACCAGTATGAACCAAACTAGAGTCATACATTGCATTTAGGAGTTTCTTCAGTCTCTTAGTCTCGCACACCCTTCTCTCCACTTAAAACTTTTTTTTTTTTAATTGAGGCATTTAGTGAAGCGCATAGTGAGTGCCTAAACTGTACAGCCTAATGAGGTTTTATCTAGGAAAGCTGTGAAATTTTGGTTCCTACAGTTTTCACTAAACTATTGACCTTTCTCAGCGTTTGTTCAGTATTCACAAGTAGAGTGGCTCTTGGCTGCTTTTGGTTGTGTAAGCGCAGCAAGTGTGTGTGTGGTCATTTTTCTCTGGTGATTGTGAGTGGTCTGTTTCCGTTTCTCTGTTCCTGTCTCTATCGCTCTTGTTCTGACTAGGATGTGGAAAACGTGTGCTTGGATTTTGGCACCATGTCTCCTGCTTAGGCCTGATTGATGGAGCTTGTAGGGGTCAATTTTAACTGCAGTCCATTACGGTCGCCTTCACTGAGATCACATGCATGGCAGCTGCCAGATCCCTTTGGATTAAACTTGATTGAAGGTGGAGGAGATAACTGTTTGTTTGCACTGAGCTTGAGTTGCAAGGAATAAACAGATAAATGGGTAGCTATGTTCCAGAGCTTTCCTTGGGCTGCTCAACATAGGTCTCCAGGGTCTCTTGGAAGGCAGTCCTGTCTGGAAAGAAGTGAGGAGGTCATTGGAGGAGTTGTAGCCACAGATTGCAGGGCTCCCCATAACACCATCCAAATTCTGGCGGAGTCCTTTGAAAATCACCCCTGCCCTTGGCCTTTGTCACCCACGGGTTCTCGGGTTAGTCCCGACCTGGAACCGGAAGGTCCCAGCTTGAGCTGAGCTCTTTGGCTCTCCAGGCAGAGCCACAGAGCAAGGCTGGTGCTGCCTGCCTGACTCACACCTCTGCTTCCTCCTCTAGAGCTACCAGAACAGCTGACCCCCGAGGAGGAGGCTGAGGAGACAGAGGCCTGGGCCAAGCCCCTGAGCCAGCTCTGGCAGAACCGACCTCCAAATTTTGAGGCTGAGAAAGAGTTCAACGAGGCCATGGCCCAGCAGGCCCCTCATTGCGCTGTCTGCATGATCTTTCAGACTTACCATCAGGTAAGCCCTCGTATCCCCTCTGTTTACCCGGTGCCAGCACTCAGGACAGCTAGCTTTAATGGTGGGGACATAGTTTGGGAAGGGTGTGTTTTTGCCCCATCCGCCTGCTGGATGGAAAGGCTTCACCAGGCAGGTGAGCATGTGGGTTTCACTTGAGAATGCTCTGGGGAAGAGCAGAGGGTGTGGCTTGGGCTCTGGGGGATTCCCGGCTCCCTTTGGCACTCAACACTGTTTGCTGAGGAATCTGCTCTTTCTAGTAAGTGATAATTCCTTCTAGGTGGTTTGTCGTCCTGGCCAGTCTGAAGAACTGGGGATTCTTTAAATCAGATCCTCCAGCGTTGTCTCTTTTCTTCCTTGCCCATCGCCACTGTGGATGTTGGCAGCAGTGGAAAGGCACTTGGGAGGGGCAGGAGTAGGGGCTTGCCGGAGGAAGAGGGATGGGAAAGCACCCTGGCTGAGCCCAGCCGTGCCCCTCCCACTCGTGGGGCATTTGATCCTCCACCATCATGGGTCTCTTTGAGTCTAGCTCTTGGAGGCCACAAGGGCACCCACAGCAGCCTGTGCCAGAGGACCAGCTCAGTCTCAGCTGGGATCTACCCGGGGCAGCACGTAGGGAGCCAGTCCCCTGTGCTGGTTAGAGTGGCGTGGCTGTCCCTGAGCCTGGCAGGGGCCTCAGGTTCATGTTTGCCAAAGAATGAGACTTCAGACCAATGTACTTAGAGTTAGTAACTCATTCTTTCTCTCCAGGGACCAAAAAGCGAGCCCAAAAGTTCACTACGTGTCCTTGACTGGGCGGGAAGCAGGCAGATGGCCTGGCTGTTTATCTGTCGAGCGGGGCTCAGTGTTCCATGAATGGCACAGGCTTGGGGTTGACATGTTTCCGGGCCCCATCTTTGGAACAGGGGGTGAATGCCATCCAGCGGCAGAGCCCGCAGATCCTCGCAGTCAGGCTCTTTGCCAAGGGAAGGACATGGACACAGTGTTCTTCCCGAAGGGGCCCCAAGCCAGGAACAGCATGTGGGGCTCCAGCCATGTGACGAGCTGCAGCTCAGGTGACTGCTGACATGGCCTCGAGAAGAATCTGTGCTGGCCCCGGGGGAGCACCTGCCCTGGGGCCTCTCCCTGGGTGGGGTGCCGGGCCATGCAGCACAGAGGGAGGCCCCCAAGAACAGCCTCGCCAGCCTCTCAGTGCATTTTATTACCGTCTGGTTGGGAAAGATTGAAGTCCCAGTTGCCTCTTACCTCTCTTCCTCTTCCCGGTTGTCCCCGGGGGCCTTTGTTTGATGCTGCTGTGAGAAATTGAATTTGAGTCATTAGAGGTAACTTCAATTAGCAGCTCTGGGATAATGGCTGTGCACCTGGGAGCCGTAGCCGGCCCCGTCAGGAAGAGAGCAGCTTTCTGCTGACAGAGCAGGTGGGGAGTGCAGGACACAGGCCGGGTCCCTGAGGTGTGCGCTTGCCCCCTCCTTAGGTGGAGTTTGGAGGTTTTGGTCAGAGCTGTGGCAGCGCTCCAGATTTGGCCCCCCAGACGCAGAGGACCAAGCCATTGATTCCAGAAATGTGCTTCACCTCGACTGGCTGCAGCACGGACATCAACCTGTCCACCCCTTACCTGGAGGAGGATGGCACCAGCCTCCTGGTGTCCTGCAAGAAGTGCAGTGTCCGGGTCCATGCCAGTGAGTGCCTCACCTCTTCTCTGCATGCAGTCCCAGGGCAAGGGCATCTGATCACGTCCTTCCACCTCTCAGTCTCCTGACAGCCTCCCAGCTCCCACCCCACCACCCCCCCCAGTGCAAAGATTGCTTATATGTTGTTGGAGTGGTCAGATCGGGTCTGTGACTTGGGTCTGTGCTCGTACTGTCCACCCTGGGCTCTCCCCCTGGTTGCAGATACGTGGAGGGGACTAGTCCCTGCCGCTCACTGGGTGTTGGTACCAGTGAATCTGGTTTCTGACTTTTTGAGACTTTGGTCCATACCATATGGCTGATTTGTGGGGGCCATGGCGCTAGAATTCAGGGGTCTCTGTAAGATTTGCTTGTTGCTTTGGGAAAGGGTATTTGGAGAGGAGCTGCAGGTCTGCCTTTGACTCTGGGTTTAATTTGCTCACCTCGGTGTCCCTGTTAGGTTGCTACGGGGTACCCCCTGCAAAGGCTTCTGAAGACTGGATGTGTTCTCGGTGTTCAGCCAATGCCCTGGAAGAGGTGAGCGCATCCATGCTGTCGCTGTCTCCCTGTGAGACGCGCTTGCTCAGGGCCACTGTGTTTCACGTGGACTCTGCCCCAGCGGTCTGAGCAAGACCTGGTACACAGTGATGTGAGAGTGTTGTCAGAATAAACCCCCCCACCGGGAGAGCGCTTGCTGCCCATCTGCAGCGGGGCCCGATGGTGTCTGGAAGCTGTTTGCTCCATTGTGTCAGGACCGAGTAGAGGTCCTCTGGTGAACAGACCACTGCCCCCTGTAAAGAATTGAGCCATCAGGTCAGAGCATCAGAACAGGGCTCAGATGTTCATTTTGTGGCTTTCTGTTTATTCTTCACTCCTCTCTGGAACCTGGCAATACCCGCATAGGAGGCAAGCAGAGCCCTGTAATGCCCGCAGCCTAAGCAGGGTATCATTCATGACTTTCCTTTCAGTTGTTACTATTAACAGGGAAGACAATTAGGTTAAGTCAGGCGAATAATTGGTGCACTTTAGCCCCGAGTGGCCTCCCTGTCTTCCTGCAGGGGAGTCCTGGTTCCGGGGGCTGTGCAGGCGAGGCCTCCCATGCTTTCTCATGTGAAGGCTACAGTTGCCTGAAGGAAGTCACTAGGAGAACAGATTGGATGTTAATAATTCGGTGGTGACCACTCCTCCTCCCCCACTTCTTGGCAGGACTGCTGTTTGTGCTCATTACGAGGAGGAGCCCTGCAGAGAGCCAACGACGACAGGTGAGTTTTCTGAGCTCTGAAGCTGTGTGCAGGCGTGCCGCCAGGGTAGGGGCTGTCATCCACATGACTGATGATGACTTGGGAAGCACACTGTTTGGGGCTGAAATAGCATCTCCAAGATTAATTTTAAAGATGGGAAGCCAGGCAGTCCAGAGCTTCCCCTCGGAGGCAGCATTGTAAGTTACACCCTTCTGGAGAAGCTAAGATGGACTCACGAGGGTGTGACGACCCCGTGAAGATGATGCCGGGGCTTCATGGTGGACAGGGGGACCTGACGGGTTAGATGTGGGGCTGGTGCAGAGGTGGCCGTGGCTGTGGGCTGTGAGCCCTGGAATGAGGGCGCATGTCCTTCAGGAGGGTGTTGGGACATTGAGGAAGTCCAGCTATGCCTACCCACTCGTCAGCCAAACCCATAGAGGGTTCTGTTCCTCAGTCCGGAGCTGGGCTTCTCTGCTGCCAGCAGGTCACTTTCAGTCAGCTGAATATTTTAAGTCTTTATTGAATTTGTTGCAGTGTAGCTTCTGTCTTTTTGTTTTGGTTCTTTTGAGTGCTGGTCATGTGGGATCTTAGTGGGGTCTTAGCTCCCCATCCAGGGATCAGACCCACATCCCCTTGCGTTGGAAGGTGAAGTCTTAACCACAGGACCGCCGGGGAAGTTCTGTGAGCCGAGTTTTTGTGCTTGGACCCGGCTTAGTGGTTCTGGGGTAGAAATGTCAGGTGAATGAGGTTTTTGCTCTGAGGCCTGGCTGCCTAGGGGAGAGTACTCACAGGTCGATGGGGAAACAGCAGGGAGGACCCTGCTTCCAGCTGAAATCCTTGGCGCACACACCACCAAGCCTCTTGCCTCACAGGCATCCCCTTCGTGCTGCTCTGCTCACTCCTTCCACTGCTCTAGAGCACTTGCTGCCCTGACTGGAGGTCACTGTGTTCCTTATAGTTGCCAGAGTGCTGTTTAAGTCCTCCTTTTCTTTGAATGGAAATGGCTCTGCTTGCACCTCCCACCTTCACCATATAATCCTTGGTCTGCCCTGCGGAGCTGTGCAGAAACAGACCTGTCCCCACTCACACACTGCAGGTGGCCCCACGTGGCCCCTGCACCGTCTTGTCGTATGTAGGTTTTCATCTGGCCTGATCCTGCGAGTGCTCACCATCTTCGTGGAGCCCATCTAGGTGCGTGTTAGTTTCTCCAGCTGTCCCAAACTTTAATTCTCTAAGGGTGTCCATTGAACACACCTCTCAGAGTAAATGGGGCTGGACAGAAACGAAAGAGTGATTCTGAGGTGGACAAAGGGAGCAGAAGGGAGAGGTCATTTTGGCCCTGGGAAAGGTTTGGGTTTGGGCAAAGGCGTGGAGGGGAGGTCTGGGCTTACTGGCAGATTGGGGCCCATTTGGAGATATTTTGAGGAAGCGCCCAGGTTCTCCAATTAAAGACATCTGTAGGGAGTTCTCTAATTTATTTTCACTTTCTAAACCACAGCCCCAGTTAGCTGTGGCTCTGTTTATTTAGCAACAGGCTGTGAGTGGTGTAAACAGTGTGATGCTGTGCTGACCTGGGACTGTGTGGTGGGGATCTTTTCCCACTTAGTGTGGGAGACACTTCTGGTCTTAACTCTCTGGGTCTGAGGACCTTGCTGGGAAGTTCAGGGGTCACAGTGGCGGAGGGAGGAAGCACCACAGGCAGGCCCACATCAGAAGAGGCCAGGCTCTCCAAAAGCGGCAGTTGAATTTTTGTTCTCTGTATCTTTTTGTCCAGAGTTTGCCCCAGCTGTGCATGTGCACATTTATTTTTAGTCCTGTACAGTTCCTTTGTATTTTGTTGCTTGAGCAGAAATTTGTCCAGGTGGAAGCATTGCAGCATTGTGGCAGAGGGTCCCAGGTCCCAGTCTGTCTCATCCCCCTTGCCCTCCACCGCCACCTCTATACCCTAATTCTAAGGGGTCAAAGGTCTCTTCTTCTGAAGCTTCTTATGCTGGACAGGGGCTGCAGACCATTGCCTACACTTCGCTGACTGTTCCAAGGACCTGTAGGGACCTGGGCCACTCTCTCCCAGAATGGGTTGAACTCTTTGAGCCATCCTGAAGCCTTACTTCGAACTGTTGGAACCTAGAAGACACAAACTTAACCAAAAGGTTAAACAAACAGGGCTAAAAAGGAGAACCATGATAGCCATTTAGCCATTTGAAGAACCCAGAGCAAAAACAGGGTGTTGGGAACGAAAGCAAGTACTGAACATGCAGCCTGGACTCAGCACCACCAGAGGGGTGGGCACACCATCTACCCCTCTGGCCCGACCCCTAGACACATGTTCCTCTCATCCTATATAAGTCCCAAGCTTGCCTCCCCACCCTGCAGGGAGCAGGCAAGCAAGGGAACTTGTTCTTTGTTCTTGCTCCCCCTTGCTACAGCAGGGCCCCTATAAGCCTTGCCTGGGAGAAAAAACAAAAACAAAGAAGAGAAAGCCATAGGGTCTGAGGGGACTGAAGTGGCCTTTGCCTTTTGGCAGATGGGTCCATGTCTCATGTGCAGTGGCGATTCTGGAAGCAAGATTTGTCAACATTGCAGAAAGAAGTCCAGTGGATGTGAGCAAAATTCCCCTGCCCCGCTTCAAACTGGTAAGGAGAGAGAGATGAGCATGTGACTGTGCATCCTTTCTCTGTTTCCAAGGCTCTGGGTAGAGGGGAACATAGCACTTATGAGGGCATCCCCTGGCTGGTCTTGTGCCCCTTGGTTTTGGGCGTGACTTAACAGTTCTCACCCTCTGGTTAAAACTACTTAATGAGGATGTCTGTGATCAGATACAAGATTAACAGAGGGTGCATGCACCCTCGTGTTTTGGGAAGCAGGTGGGCTCTTGTGTGTATGGCTCTGTGCATTTGGGGGAGCAGTAGAGGAGACCGTCCCAGTTCCTGCAAATCATTGGCCTACTTCCCCTGTGTTGTAGAAATGTGTCTTCTGTAAGAAACGGAGGAAAAGAACTGCCGGCTGCTGTGTGCAGTGTTCTCACGGCCGTTGCCCAACTGCCTTCCACGTGAGCTGCGCTCAGGCTGCAGGCGTGATGATGCAGCCAGACGATTGGCCTTTCGTTGTCTTCATCACCTGCTTCCGGCACAAGATCCCTAATTTGGAGGTGAGGGGGCTGCCATTCTGGAATCCGCTTGACCGTTTTTCCTGAGTCATTTTCTCTGCTGGCTGTTCATTCGTTGTGTCAGCAAGTTACTTCCTCAAGCACTATGCTTCTCGGAAATGCTAATGAGTGTGGGATTAGGAGGTGGCCCCTGTCCATCTCTGCTTCCTGCCCTGTATTTCCTAATCCTGGGGTATCAACTGCCTTGTGGTTGATTCCTTGTTTGCCTCTCCTCCTGGATAAACTCCTTGAGGGTCCGTGTCTTGTTAATCTGGGTGTCAGGGACATTGCAGAAGCTCTGTAAATATCGTGAACTTACGGGAAGAGTAGTATACCATGAGCCCTACATGGCACTGATTTTCTCTAAGTAGTGAAGCTTAGTGAAAGCTGCATGAAAAGGTTTGGATTAAAGGTGGCATTGATGTGGGTCTTAAATAATAAAGGGGAATTATGAGCAGGATGCGGTTCAAGTCTTCAGAAACAGAATGAGCGAGCCTCAGGAGGAGGAACGTGTAAGACTGGGTTCTGGGAACCTGGCGGGGGTTGGTACTGGAAAGGCAGGCAGTGCCAGAGAAGGAAGGCCCTGGGCTGCCACGTTCAGTTAGGAGTCTGACCTTTCTTCCATTAGGAGAGGGGAACTTGATCAGTATTATGACTTCGAGCTATATTTTTTAAAACCGTTTTGGTTTGAAGAAAAGACTGAAGGAATAAGAATTCGAGGCCAGGAGACCAGTTAGCCTAGGTGAGAAGTTGAGGTCTGAAGTGGGAACACAGAGGAAGAGCTTTCGAGTCACAGCCAGCGCTGGATCCCACAGTGGGTGGAACTGATGTGTCAGTTGACTGCCATGGGGAGAGGAAGAGGGAGCTGAGTGAGTGTGGATTCCATCCTTAAAGATGGAAGGGATGCTAATACGATATTAGCATTCAGGAGCTGAGATGGGCCAGGGCTGTTTTGTAGGGGAAAGTGGGGGAGATAGAAAACAAGGGAAGGACCTGTAGACTTTGATATTGCTGCAACATTCTGGCTGAGGTACCAGGAGGCAGTTGGATTCACTGGATGAAAATTTGGATATTATCAGCATTTAACAGGATAGTTAAAGCTAATTCCTATTAGAAACTGGGCTCTGGAGATTCCTAATAGAAGGAGCAGATGGTAGAGCAGGAAGCAGGGAAAGCAGCTGAGAAGCAGAGAGAAACGTGGAGAGAAGCAGAGCAGCAGTGGGCTCAGGAGGGCCTCGTGCTGTCGGGGTGGCGGCGCTGTGTGCACCCCACCTGGGGGCTCCAGGGGCAGTCAGGACAGGAGCCAGCGTGCCTTCCATGAGCTGCAGTCTAGTGGAGGGGACGCCCATGAAGACTTGTCAGCAGTGTGGTAAAGAACAGTCATAAAAGGAAGGACACGATAGAGCGCCAGCCCAGAGGACAAACTGCCCCCTTACCGTTTGGCTCTTGGAAAAGGCCTTGGCTGACTGGCTCTTTCTTCTTCTCCTTTAGTTACTTACTTATTTGGCTGCCTTGGGTCCTAGTTGCAGGACATGATTTTCATTGTTCGTTGCAGCCCAGACTCGGTAGTTGTGGCTCGCAGCCTTAGTTGCTCTGCGGCATATGGCATGCTTAGTTCCCTGACCAGGGATCGAACCCACATCCCCTGCACTGCAAGGCGGATTCTTAACCACTGGACCACCAGGGAAGTCCCTGGATCCTCCGTTTTCGTAAAGATATTCTACTGAGTGCAAGAGGTGGTTGGTGGTGGGTTGGGAGCTTAGGAAGACGGGAAAATAGTCAATATGATAATGAGGAATAAAAGCCTGAGGTACTTTTGGTGAGAGGGTAGGAGTTTTGTGTTGGAACAGGATTGTGATGCAGTGGTGATTATTATCCCCCCGCCCATCCACACATCCTCACATTGGCAGCTGTAGATGGCTGGTACTATAAGGAAAGGTGGGTACTGTTGAGTATTTCTTTTACTAATTCATTCTTCACCCACGTACTGGGCACGTCTGACGCAGTTATTTGTGTTTTGTTTTGTTTTAACTTTATTTATTTTGGTCGGGCAGCTTGTGGGCTCTTAGTTCCCTGACCAGGGATTGAACCTAGGGAACCCCAACCGCTGGACAGCGTGGAATTCTCCAGGCACAGTTTTAGGTGCTGGGAACATACTAGTGAATGAGATAACAGTGCCTGCCTTCCTGCTGCATTTCCTGTGGTTGAAAGATGTGTGAAAACAAGTAAACATACAGTGTTAACAGATGCGACATAAGAGTAAAGCTGGATACAGGAATGGAAGAGGAGGTAGTAAGCAGTGTTGTCCCTGAGTTGACTCTTGGATGTGAGGGAGCCAGTGTGCAGAGAACTGGGAAAGAACCTTTCAGGTAGAGGGAACACAGGTGCAGAGACCTTGAGGTGGGAACACGCTTGGCACGAGTGCTCAGAACAGCAGGGAGGCCAGCGTGGCTGGAGCGCAGAGCTCAGGCCGCTTAGGGAGGGGTGATTGGACCCGAGGCTGCCAGATACTCTGTGATCTCATTTGCATCAGTGGCAAGTTCAGAACGGGAAGAAGGGTGATATGAGGGCCCCAGAGACGGCAGAGTCCTTGTAATGAGGAGCTGTGTGTCATAGACAGCTGAGGACATCCAGGGAACCTCAGTCTTTGTGCTCTGACCCTGAGGGTAGAGCTGGTGGGAAGGTCTGTGTGGAGTATTGTGTGGGAGCCCTGGGCCTGCTGCACGTCCACTTTGATGTGTGTCTGGACTATGTGGATTAGTAGGTGCTGTCTTGCCAATTCCTCACAATAGGGAAGTCACAAGAGTCAGGGGAGTTTGGGGTGAGACAGGATGGTTGGTTGGCATAGTGACCAGTTGCGTACTGTGAATGAGGGAGGAGCTACATTATGGGGGAAACGTGACACGAGGTTTCCCATGTCCTGGCCGGGGTGTGGGTATCTGGAAAGACCTACACCATTTACCTTTCCATTCTCATGCCTCTCTTTCCCTGGTGAAGAGGAGTCAGCTCATCTTGGTCCCCATTTGCTAGGCCTGTCAGCTCAACATGGGCGTAACCCAAGCCTCTGTTTTTTCCAGCGTGCCAAGGGGGCCTTGCAGAGCATCACCGCAGGCCAGAAGGTCATTAGCAAGCATAAGAACGGGCGTTTCTACCAGTGTGAGGTGGTAAGGCTCACCACTGAGACCTTCTACGAAGTCAACTTTGATGACGGCTCCTTCAGCGACAATCTCTATCCTGAGGACATAGTGGTAATGTCTGCGTGGAGCTTCTTGGGCATTTTGGGATGGGGGTATTTCTAGGTCTGACTGACCGTGTGCCCACCTGCCTTTTCTAGCCAGGCCCATCATTTGGCCCCCAAACAGAAAGAAGTGTTTGTACTGGTCTTTCTATACGGAGAACATTGTATGCCACTAGGGTACCCTGGTTTCTCTAGAAGCTTGTAGGAAGCAGTGTTTTCTGCAGTAATTTGAAACATGCTTGTATTGCTCAGTCGGTAAAGTATCTGCCTACAATGCGGGAGACCCGGGTTCAATCCCTGAGTCGGGAAGATCCCCTGGACAAGGAAATGGCAACCCACTCCAGTACTGTTGCCTGGAAAATCCCATGGATGGAGGATCCTGGTAGGCTACAGTCCATGGGGTTGCAAAGAGTCGGACACGACTGAGCGACTTTGCTTTGCTTATCCTTAACTCATTGGAAAAGACCTGATGCTGGAAAAGATTGAAGGCAAAAGAAGGGGACGGCAGAGGATGAGATGGTTGGATAGCATCACCAACTCAATGGACATGAATTTGAACAAA